>NW_025423412.1:0-69308 GCF_020740685.1 Jaculus jaculus
AATGTTCTTAACAACATTCAGCTCTTGGTTCTTTGAATTCACTGTTACTTTACACAGGGAAACACTTCTCTAGACACTCTCCTGACACAAAATGAGTCTCTTTTCGTTCCACACGGAAATCTTCTTTCTTTACCTTCGTCTTGTAGAATTGTGAGTTCCCTGTTAGTTTTCAAAAGGAAATGCTCTTAACAACATTCAGCTCTTCGTTCTTTGAATTCACTGTTACTTTACAAAGGGAAACACTTCTCTAGACACTCTCCTGACACAAAATGAGTCTCTTTTCGTTCCACACGGGAAATCTTCTTTCTTGACCCTCGTCTTGTAGAATTGTGCGTTACGTGTTAGTTTTCAAAAGGAAATGCTCTTAACAACATTCAGCTCTTGGTTCTTTGAATTCACTGTTACTTTACAAAGGGAAACATTTCTCTAGACACTCTCCTGACACAAAATGAGTCTCTTTTCGTTCCACACGGGAAATCTTCTTTCTTGACCTCGTCTTGTAGAATTGTGCGTTCCGTGTTAGTTTTCAAAAGGAAATGCTCTTAACAACATTCAGCTCTTGGTTCTTTGAATTCACTGTTACTTTACAAAGGGAAACATTTCTCTAGACACTCTCCTGACACAAAATGAGTCTCTTTTCGTTCCACACGGGAAATCTTCTTTCTTGACCTTCGTCTTGTAGAATTGTGCGTTCCCTGTTAGTTTTCAAAAGGAAATGCTCTTAACAACATTCAGCTCTTGGTTCTTTGAATTCACTGTTACTTTACAAAGGGAAACATTTCTCTAGACACTCTCCTGACACAAAATGAGTCTCTTTTCGTTCCACACGGGAAATCTTCTTTCTTGTAGCTCGTCTTGTAGAATTGTGCGTTCCGTGTTAGTTTTCAAAAGGAAATGCTCTTAACAACATTCAGCTCTTGGTTCTTTGAATTCACTGTTACTTTACAAAGGGAAACACTTCTCTAGACACTCTCCTGACACAAATGAGTCTCTTTTCGTTCCACACGGGAAATCTTCTTTCTTGACCCTCGTCTTGTAGAATTGTGCGTTCCCTGTTAGTTTTCAAAAGGAAATGCTCTTAACAACATTCAGCTCTTGGTTCTTTGAATTCACTGTTACTTTACAAAGGGAAACACTTCTCTAGACACTCTCCTGACACAAAATGAGTCTCTTTTCGTTCCACACGGGAAATCTTCTTTCTTGACCTTCGTCTTGTAGAATTGTGCGTTCCGTGTTAGTTTTCAAAAGGAAATGCTCTTAACAACATTCAGCTCTTGGTTCTTTGAATTCACTGTTACTTTACAAAGGGAAACATTTCTCTAGACACTCTCCTGACACAAAATGAGTCTCTTTTCGTTCCACACGGGAAATCTTCTTTCTTGACCTTCGTCTTGTAGAATTGTGCGTTCCCTGTTAGTTTTCAAAAGGAAATGCTCTTAACAACATTCAGCTCTTCGTTCTTTGAATTCACTGTTACTTTACAAAGGGAAACATTTCTCTAGACACTCTCCTGACACAAAATGAGTCTCTTTTCGTTCCACACGGGATATCTTCTTTCTTGACCCTCGTCTTGTAGAATTGTGCGTTCCCTGTTAGTTTTCAAAAGGAAATGCTCTTAACAACATTCAGCTCTTGGTTCTTTGAATTCACTGTTACTTTACAAAGGGAAACATTTCTCTAGACACTCTCCTGACACAAAATGAGTCTCTTTTCGTTCCACACGGGAAATCTTCTTTCTTGACCCTCGTCTTGTAGAATTGTGCGTTTCGTGTTAGTTTTCAAAAGGAAATGATCTTAACAACATTCAGCTCTTAGTTCTTTGAATTCACTGTTACTTTACACAGTGAAACATTTCTCTAGACTCTCTCCTGACACAAAATGAGTCTCTTTTCGTTCCACACGGGAAATCTTCTTTCTTTACCTTCGTTTTGTAGAATTGTGCTTTTCGTGTTAGTTTTCAAAAGGAAATGCTCTTAACAACATTCAGCTCTTGGTTCTTTGAATTCACTGTTACTTTACAAAGGGAAACACTTCTCTAGACACTCTCCTGACACAAATGAGTCTCTTTTCGTTCCACACGGGAAATCTTCTTTCTTGACCTTCGTCTTGTAGAATTGTGCGTTCCGTGTTAGTTTTCAAAAGGAAATGCTCTTAACAACATTCAGCTCTTGGTTCTTTGAATTCACTGTTACTTTACAAAGGGAAACATTTCTCTAGACACTCTCCTGACACAAAATGAGTCTCTTTTCGTTCCACACGGGAAATCTTCTTTCTTGACCTTCGTCTTGTAGAATTGTGCGTTTCGTGTTAGTTTTCAAAAGGAAATGCTCTTAACAACATTCAGCTCTTGGTTCTTTGAATTCACTGTTACTTTACAAAGGGAAACACTTCTCTAGACACTCTCCTGACACAAATGAGTCTCTTTTCGTTCCACACGGGAAATCTTCTTTCTTGACCTTCGTCTTGTAGAATTGTGCGTTCCTGTTAGTTTTCAAAAGGAAATGCTCTTAACAACATTCAGCTCTTGGTTCTTTGAATTCACTGTTACTTTACAAAGGGAAACATTTCTCTAGACACTCTCCTGACACAAAATGAGTCTCTTTTCGTTCCACACGGGAAATCTTCTTTCTTGACCTTCGTCTTGTAGAATTGTGCGTTCCCTGTTAGTTTTCAAAAGGAAATGCTCTTAACAACATTCAGCTCTTGGTTCTTTGAATTCACTGTTACTTTACAAAGGGAAACATTTCTCTAGACACTCTCCTGACACAAAATGAGTCTCTTTTCGTTCCACACGGGAAATCTTCTTTCTTGACCTTCGTCTTGTAGAATTGTGCGTTCCCTGTTAGTTTTCAAAAGGAAATGCTCTTAACAACATTCAGCTCTTGGTTCTTTGAATTCACTGTTACTTTACAAAGGGAAACATTTCTCTAGACACTCTCCTGACACAAAATGAGTCTCTTTTCGTTCCACACGGGATATCTTCTTTCTTGACCCTCGTCTTGTAGAATTGTGCGTTCCCTGTTAGTTTTCAAAAGGAAATGCTCTTAACAACATTCAGCTCTTGGTTCTTTGAATTCACTGTTACTTTACAAAGGGAAACACTTCTCTAGACACTCTCCTGACACAAAATGAGTCTCTTTTCGTTCCACACGGGAAATCTTCTTTCTTGACCTTCGTCTTGTAGAATTGTGCGTTCCTGTTAGTTTTCAAAAGGAAATGCTCTTAACAACATTCAGCTCTTGGTTCTTTGAATTCACTGTTACTTTACAAAGGGAAACATTTCTCTAGACACTCTCCTGACACAAAATGAGTCTCTTTTCGTTCCACACGGGAAATCTTCTTTCTTGACCTTCGTCTTGTAGAATTGTGCGTTCCGTGTTAGTTTTCAAAAGGAAATGCTCTTAACAACATTCAGCTCTTGGTTCTTTGAATTCACTGTTACTTTACAAAGGGAAACACTTCTCTAGACACTCTCCTGACACAAATGAGTCTCTTTTCGTTCCACACGGGAAATCTTCTTTCTTGACCTTCGTCTTGTAGAATTGTGCGTTCCGTGTTAGTTTTCAAAAGGAAATGCTCTTAACAACATTCAGCTCTTGGTTCTTTGAATTCACTGTTACTTTACAAAGGGAAACACTTCTCTAGACACTCTCCTGACACAAAATGAGTCTCTTTTCGTTCCACACGGGAAATCTTCTTTCTTGACCTTCGTCTTGTAGAATTGTGCGGTCCCTGTTAGTTTTCAAAAGGAAATGCTCTTAACAACATTCAGCTCTTGGTTCTTTGAATTCACTGTTACTTTACAAAGGGAAACATTTCTCTAGACACTCTCCTGACACAAATGAGTCTCTTTTCGTTCCACACGGGATATCTTCTTTCTTGACCCTCGTCTTGTAGAATTGTGCGTTCCGTGTTAGTTTTCAAAAGGAAATGCTCTTAACAACATTCAGCTCTTGGTTCTTTGAATTCACTGTTACTTTACAAAGGGAAACACTTCTCTAGACACTCTCCTGACACAAAATGAGTCTCTTTTCGTTCCACACGGGAAATCTTCTTTCTTGACCTTCGTCTTGTAGAATTGTGCGTTCCGTGTTAGTTTTCAAAAGGAAATGCTCTTAACAACATTCAGCTCTTGGTTCTTTGAATTCACTGTTACTTTACAAAGGGAAACACTTCTCTAGACACTCTCCTGACACAAATGAGTCTCTTTTCGTTCCACACGGGAAATCTTCTTTCTTGACCCTACGTCTTGTAGAATTGTGCGGTCCCTGTTAGTTTTCAAAAGGAAATGCTCTTAACAACATTCAGCTCTTGGTTCTTTGAATTCACTGTTACTTTACAAAGGGAAACACTTCTCTAGACACTCTCCTGACACAAATGAGTCTCTTTTCGTTCCACACGGGAAATCTTCTTTCTTGACCTTCGTCTTGTAGAATTGTGCGTTCCCTGTTAGTTTTCAAAAGGAAATGCTCTTAACAACATTCAGCTCTTGGTTCTTTGAATTCACTGTTACTTTACAAAGGGAAACACTTCTCTAGACACTCTCCTGACACAAAATGAGTCTCTTTTCGTTCCACACGGGAAATCTTCTTTCTTGACCTTCGTCTTGTAGAATTGTGCGTTCCCTGTTAGTTTTCAAAAGGAAATGCTCTTAACAACATTCAGCTCTTGGTTCTTTGAATTCACTGTTACTTTACAAAGGGAAACACTTCTCTAGACACTCTCCTGACACAAATGAGTCTCTTTTCGTTCCACACGGGAAATCTTCTTTCTTGACCTTCGTCTTGTAGAATTGTGCGTTCCGTGTTAGTTTTCAAAAGGAAATGCTCTTAACAACATTCAGCTCTTGGTTCTTTGAATTCACTGTTACTTTACAAAGGGAAACATTTCTCTAGACACTCTCCTGACACAAAATGAGTCTCTTTTCGTTCCACACGGGAAATCTTCTTTCTTGACCTTCGTCTTGTAGAATTGTGCGTTCCCTGTTAGTTTTCAAAAGGAAATGCTCTTAACAACATTCAGCTCTTGGTTCTTTGAATTCACTGTTACTTTACAAAGGGAAACATTCTCTAGACACTCTCCTGACACAAAATGAGTCTCTTTTCGTTCCACACGGGAAATCTTCTTTCTTGACCCTCGTCTTGTAGAATTGTGCGTTCCGTGTTAGTTTTCAAAAGGAAATGCTCTTAACAACATTCAGCTCTTGGTTCTTTGAATTCACTGTTACTTTACAAAGGGAAACACTTCTCTAGACACTCTCCTGACACAAATGAGTCTCTTTTCGTTCCACACGGGAAATCTTCTTTCTTGACCCTTCGTCTTGTAGAATTGTGCGTTCCCTGTTAGTTTTCAAAAGGAAATGCTCTTAACAACATTCAGCTCTTCGTTCTTTGAATTCACTGTTACTTTACAAAGGGAAACATTTCTCTAGACACTCTCCTGACACAAAATGAGTCTCTTTTCGTTCCACACGGGAAATCTTCTTTCTTGACCTTCGTCTTGTAGAATTGTGCGTTCCCTGTTAGTTTTCAAAAGGAAATGCTCTTAACAACATTCAGCTCTTGGTTCTTTGAATTCACTGTTACTTTACAAAGGGAAACATTTCTCTAGACACTCTCCTGACACAAAATGAGTCTCTTTTCGTTCCACACGGGAAATCTTCTTTCTTGACCTTCGTCTTGTAGAATTGTGCGTTTCCTGTTAGTTTTCAAAAGGAAATGCTCTTAACAACATTCAGCTCTTGGTTCTTTGAATTCACTGTTACTTTACAAAGGGAAACACTTCTCTAGACACTCTCCTGACACAAATGAGTCTCTTTTCGTTCCACACGGGAAATCTTCTTTCTTGACCTTCGTCTTGTAGAATTGTGCGTTCCCTGTTAGTTTTCAAAAGGAAATGCTCTTAACAACATTCAGCTCTTGGTTCTTTGAATTCACTGTTACTTTACAAAGGGAAACATTTCTCTAGACACTCTCCTGACACAAAATGAGTCTCTTTTCGTTCCACACGGGAAATCTTCTTTCTTGTCCCTCGTCTTGTAGAATTGTGCGTTCCGTGTTAGTTTTCAAAAGGAAATGCTCTTAACAACATTCAGCTCTTGGTTCTTTGAATTCACTGTTACTTTACAAAGGGAAACACTTCTCTAGACACTCTCCTGACACAAAATGAGTCTCTTTTCGTTCCACACGGGAAATCTTCTTTCTTGACCTTCGTCTTGTAGAATTGTGCGTTTCCTGTTAGTTTTCAAAAGGAAATGCTCTTAACAACATTCAGCTCTTGGTTCTTTGAATTCACTGTTACTTTACAAAGGGAAACACTTCTCTAGACACTCTCCTGACACAAAATGAGTCTCTTTTCGTTCCACACGGGAAATCTTCTTTCTTGTCCCTCGTCTTGTAGAATTGTGCGTTCCGTGTTAGTTTTCAAAAGGAAATGCTCTTAACAACATTCAGCTCTTCGTTCTTTGAATTCACTGTTACTTTACAAAGGGAAACATTTCTCTAGACACTCTCCTGACACAAAATGAGTCTCTTTTCGTTCCACACGGGAAATCTTCTTTCTTGACCTTCGTCTTGTAGAATTGTGCGGTCCCTGTTAGTTTTCAAAAGGAAATGCTCTTAACAACATTCAGCTCTTGGTTCTTTGAATTCACTGTTACTTTACAAAGGGAAACACTTCTCTAGACACTCTCCTGACACAAAATGAGTCTCTTTTCGTTCCACACGGGAAATCTTCTTTCTTGACCTTCGTCTTGTAGAATTGTGCGTTCCCTGTTAGTTTTCAAAAGGAAATGCTCTTAACAACATTCAGCTCTTGGTTCTTTGAATTCACTGTTACTTTACAAAGGGAAACATTTCTCTAGACACTCTCCTGACACAAAATGAGTCTCTTTTCGTTCCACACGGGAAATCTTCTTTCTTGACCTTCGTCTTGTAGAATTGTGCGTTCCCTGTTAGTTTTCAAAAGGAAATGATCTTAACAACATTCAGCTCTTGGTTCTTTGAATTCACTGTTACTTTACAAAGGGAAACATTTCTCTAGACTCTCTCCTGACACAAAATGAGTCTCTTTTCGTTCCACACGGGAAATCTTCTTTCTTTACCTTCGTCTTGTAGAATTGTGCGTTTCCGTGTTAGTTTTCAAAAGGAAATGCTTCTTAACAACATTCAGCTCTTGGTTCTTTGAATTCACTGTTACTTTACAAAGGGAAACATTTCTCTAGACACTCTCCTGACACAAAATGAGTCTCTTTTCGTTCCACACGGGAAATCTTCTTTCTTGACCTTCGTCTTGTAGAATTGTGCGTTACGTGTTAGTTTTCAAAAGGAAATGCTCTTAACAACATTCAGCTCTTGGTTCTTTGAATTCACTGTTACTTTACAAAGGGAAACACTTCTCTAGACACTCTCCTGACACAAAATGAGTCTCTTTTCGTTCCACACGGGAAATCTTCTTTCTTGACCTTCGTCTTGTAGAATTGTGCATTTCGTGTTAGTTTTCAAAAGGAAATGCTCTTAACAACATTCAGCTCTTGGTTCTTTGAATTCACTGTTACTTTACAAAGGGAAACATTCTCTAGACACTCTCCTGACACAAATGAGTCTCTTTTCGTTCCACACGGGAAATCTTCTTTCTTGACCTTCGTCTTGTAGAATTGTGCGTTCCCTGTTAGTTTTCAAAAGGAAATGCTCTTAACAACATTCAGCTCTTGGTTCTTTGAATTCACTGTTACTTTACAAAGGGAAACATTTCTCTAGACACTCTCCTGACACAAAATGAGTCTCTTTTCGTTCCACACGGGAAATCTTCTTTCTTGACCTTCGTCTTGTAGAATTGTGCGTTCCCTGTTAGTTTTCAAAAGGAAATGCTCTTAACAACATTCAGCTCTTGGTTCTTTGAATTCACTGTTACTTTACAAAGGGAAACTTCTCTAGACACTCTCCTGACACAAATGAGTCTCTTTTCGTTCCACACGGGAAATCTTCTTTCTTGTCCCTTGTCTTGTAGAATTGTGCGTTCCGTGTTAGTTTTCAAAAGGAAATGCTCTTAACAACATTCAGCTCTTGGTTCTTTGAATTCACTGTTACTTTACAAAGGGAAACATTTCTCTAGACACTCTCCTGACACAAATGAGTCTCTTTTCGTTCCACACGGGAAATCTTCTTTCTTGACCTTCGTCTTGTAGAATTGTGCGTTCCTGTTAGTTTTCAAAAGGAAATGCTCTTAACAACATTCAGCTCTTCGTTCTTTGAATTCACTGTTACTTTACAAAGGGAAACATTTCTCTAGACACTCTCCTGACACAAAATGAGTCTCTTTTCGTTCCACACGGGAAATCTTCTTTCTTGACCTTCGTCTTGTAGAATTGTGCGTTCCCTGTTAGTTTTCAAAAGGAAATGCTCTTAACAACATTCAGCTCTTGGTTCTTTGAATTCACTGTTACTTTACAAAGGGAAACATTTCTCTAGACACTCTCCTGACACAAAATGAGTCTCTTTTCGTTCCACACGGGAAATCTTCTTTCTTGACCTTCGTCTTGTAGAATTGTGCGTTTCCTGTTAGTTTTCAAAAGGAAATGCTCTTAACAACATTCAGCTCTTCGTTCTTTGAATTCACTGTTACTTTACAAAGGGAAACATTTCTCTAGACACTCTCCTGACACAAAATGAGTCTCTTTTCGTTCCACACGGGAAATCTTCTTTCTTGACCCTCGTCTTGTAGAATTGTGCGTTCCCGTGTTAGTTTTCAAAAGGAAATGCTCTTAACAACATTCAGCTCTTCGTTCTTTGAATTCACTGTTACTTTACAAAGGGAAACATTTCTCTAGACTCTCTCCTGACACAAAATGAGTCTCTTTTCGTTCCACACGGGAAATCTTCTTCTTGACCTTCGTCTTGTAGAATTGTGCGTTTCGTGTTAGTTTTCAAAAGGAAATGCTCTTAACAACATTCAGCTCTTGGTTCTTTGAATTCACTGTTACTTTACAAAGGGAAACACTTCTCTAGACACTCTCCTGACACAAAATGAGTCTCTTTTCGTTCCACACGGGAAATCTTCTTTCTTGACCTTCGTCTTGTAGAATTGTGCGTTCCCTGTTAGTTTTCAAAAGGAAATGCTCTTAACAACATTCAGCTCTTGGTTCTTTGAATTCACTGTTACTTTACAAAGGGAAACATTTCTCTAGACACTCTCCTGACACAAAATGAGTCTCTTTTCGTTCCACACGGGAAATCTTCTTTCTTGACCTTCGTCTTGTAGAATTGTGCGTTCCCTGTTAGTTTTCAAAAGGAAATGCTCTTAACAACATTCAGCTCTTGGTTCTTTGAATTCACTGTTACTTTACAAAGGGAAACACTTCTCTAGACACTCTCCTGACACAAAATGAGTCTCTTTTCGTTCCACACGGGAAATCTTCTTTCTTGACCTTCGTCTTGTAGAATTGTGCGTTCCCTGTTAGTTTTCAAAAGGAAATGCTCTTAACAACATTCAGCTCTTGGTTCTTTGAATTCACTGTTACTTTACAAAGGGAAACACTTCTCTAGACACTCTCCTGACACAAAATGAGTCTCTTTTCGTTCCACACGGGAAATCTTCTTTCTTGACCTTCGTCTTGTAGAATTGTGCGTTCCTGTTAGTTTTCAAAAGGAAATGCTCTTAACAACATTCAGCTCTTGGTTCTTTGAATTCACTGTTACTTTACAAAGGGAAACACTTCTCTAGACACTCTCCTGACACAAATGAGTCTCTTTTCGTTCCACACGGGAAATCTTCTTTCTTGACCTTCGTCTTGTAGAATTGTGCGTTCCCTGTTAGTTTTCAAAAGGAAATGCTCTTAACAACATTCAGCTCTTGGTTCTTTGAATTCACTGTTACTTTACAAAGGGAAACACTTCTCTAGACACTCTCCTGACACAAAATGAGTCTCTTTTCGTTCCACACGGGAAATCTTCTTTCTTGACCTTCGTCTTGTAGAATTGTGCGTTCCGTGTTAGTTTTCAAAAGGAAATGCTCTTAACAACATTCAGCTCTTGGTTCTTTGAATTCACTGTTACTTTACAAAGGGAAACACTTCTCTAGACACTCTCCTGACACAAAATGAGTCTCTTTTCGTTCCACACGGGAAATCTTCTTTCTTGACCTTCGTCTTGTAGAATTGTGCGTTCCTGTTAGTTTTCAAAAGGAAATGCTCTTAACAACATTCAGCTCTTCGTTCTTTGAATTCACTGTTACTTTACAAAGGGAAACACTTCTCTAGACACTCTCCTGACACAAAATGAGTCTCTTTTCGTTCCACACGGGAAATCTTCTTTCTTGACCCTCGTCTTGTAGAATTGTGCGTTCCCTGTTAGTTTTCAAAAGGAAATGCTCTTAACAACATTCAGCTCTTGGTTCTTTGAATTCACTGTTACTTTACAAAGGGAAACACTTCTCTAGACACTCTCCTGACACAAAATGAGTCTCTTTTCGTTCCACACGGGAAATCTTCTTTCTTGACCTTCGTCTTGTAGAATTGTGCGTTCCCTGTTAGTTTTCAAAAGGAAATGCTCTTAACAACATTCAGCTCTTGGTTCTTTGAATTCACTGTTACTTTACAAAGGGAAACACTTCTCTAGACACTCTCCTGACACAAAATGAGTCTCTTTTCGTTCCACACGGGAAATCTTCTTTCTTGACCTTCGTCTTGTAGAATTGTGCGTTCCCTGTTAGTTTTCAAAAGGAAATGCTCTTAACAACATTCAGCTCTTGGTTCTTTGAATTCACTGTTACTTTACAAAGGGAAACATTTCTCTAGACACTCTCCTGACACAAAATGAGTCTCTTTTCGTTCCACACGGGATATCTTCTTTCTTGACCCTCGTCTTGTAGAATTGTGCGTTCCCTGTTAGTTTTCAAAAGGAAATGCTCTTAACAACATTCAGCTCTTGGTTCTTTGAATTCACTGTTACTTTACAAAGGGAAACATTTCTCTAGACACTCTCCTGACACAAATGAGTCTCTTTTCGTTCCACACGGGAAATCTTCTTTCTTGACCTTCGTCTTGTAGAATTGTGCGTTCCGTGTTAGTTTTCAAAAGGAAATGCTCTTAACAACATTCAGCTCTTGGTTCTTTGAATTCACTGTTACTTTACAAAGGGAAACATTTCTCTAGACACTCTCCTGACACAAAATGAGTCTCTTTTCGTTCCACACGGGAAATCTTCTTTCTTGACCTTCGTCTTGTAGAATTGTGCGTTCCGTGTTAGTTTTCAAAAGGAAATGCTCTTAACAACATTCAGCTCTTGGTTCTTTGAATTCACTGTTACTTTACAAAGGGAAACACTTCTCTAGACACTCTCCTGACACAAATGAGTCTCTTTTCGTTCCACACGGGAAATCTTCTTTCTTGACCTTCGTCTTGTAGAATTGTGCGTTCCCTGTTAGTTTTCAAAAGGAAATGCTCTTAACAACATTCAGCTCTTGGTTCTTTGAATTCACTGTTACTTTACAAAGGGAAACACTTCTCTAGACACTCTCCTGACACAAATGAGTCTCTTTTCGTTCCACACGGGAAATCTTCTTTCTTGACCTTCGTCTTGTAGAATTGTGCGTTCCCTGTTAGTTTTCAAAAGGAAATGCTCTTAACAACATTCAGCTCTTGGTTCTTTGAATTCACTGTTACTTTACAAAGGGAAACATTTCTCTAGACACTCTCCTGACACAAAATGAGTCTCTTTTCGTTCCACACGGGAAATCTTCTTTCTTGACCTTCGTCTTGTAGAATTGTGCGTTCCTGTTAGTTTTCAAAAGGAAATGCTCTTAACAACATTCAGCTCTTGGTTCTTTGAATTCACTGTTACTTTACAAAGGGAAACACTTCTCTAGACACTCTCCTGACACAAATGAGTCTCTTTTCGTTCCACACGGGAAATCTTCTTTCTTGACCTTCGTCTTGTAGAATTGTGCGTTCCGTGTTAGTTTTCAAAAGGAAATGCTCTTAACAACATTCAGCTCTTGGTTCTTTGAATTCACTGTTACTTTACAAAGGGAAACATTTCTCTAGACACTCTCCTGACACAAAATGAGTCTCTTTTCGTTCCACACGGGATATCTTCTTTCTTGACCCTCGTCTTGTAGAATTGTGCGTTCCCTGTTAGTTTTCAAAAGGAAATGCTCTTAACAACATTCAGCTCTTGGTTCTTTGAATTCACTGTTACTTTACAAAGGGAAACATTTCTCTAGACACTCTCCTGACACAAAATGAGTCTCTTTTCGTTCCACACGGGAAATCTTCTTTCTTGACCTTCGTCTTGTAGAATTGTGCGTTCGTGTTAGTTTTCAAAAGGAAATGCTCTTAACAACATTCAGCTCTTCGTTCTTTGAATTCACTGTTACTTTACAAAGGGAAACACTTCTCTAGACACTCTCCTGACACAAATGAGTCTCTTTTCGTTCCACACGGGAAATCTTCTTTCTTGACCTTCGTCTTGTAGAATTGTGCGTTTCCGTGTTAGTTTTCAAAAGGAAATGCTCTTAACAACATTCAGCTCTTGGTTCTTTGAATTCACTGTTACTTTACAAAGGGAAACACTTCTCTAGACACTCTCCTGACACAAATGAGTCTCTTTTCGTTCCACACGGGAAATCTTCTTTCTTGACCTTCGTCTTGTAGAATTGTGCGTTCCTGTTAGTTTTCAAAAGGAAATGCTCTTAACAACATTCAGCTCTTGGTTCTTTGAATTCACTGTTACTTTACAAAGGGAAACATTTCTCTAGACACTCTCCTGACACAAATGAGTCTCTTTTCGTTCCACACGGGAAATCTTCTTTCTTGACCTTCGTCTTGTAGAATTGTGCGTTCCCTGTTAGTTTTCAAAAGGAAATGCTCTTAACAACATTCAGCTCTTGTTCTTTGAATTCACTGTTACTTTACAAAGGGAAACACTTCTCTAGACACTCTCCTGACACAAATGAGTCTCTTTTCGTTCCACACGGGAAATCTTCTTTCTTGACCTTCGTCTTGTAGAATTGTGCGTTCCCTGTTAGTTTTCAAAAGGAAATGCTCTTAACAACATTCAGCTCTTGGTTCTTTGAATTCACTGTTACTTTACAAAGGGAAACATTTCTCTAGACACTCTCCTGACACAAAATGAGTCTCTTTTCGTTCCACACGGGAAATCTTCTTTCTTGACCTTCGTCTTGTAGAATTGTGCGTTCCCTGTTAGTTTTCAAAAGGAAATGCTCTTAACAACATTCAGCTCTTGGTTCTTTGAATTCACTGTTACTTTACAAAGGGAAACATTTCTCTAGACACTCTCCTGACACAAAATGAGTCTCTTTTCGTTCCACACGGGAAATCTTCTTTCTTGATCTTCGTCTTGTAGAATTGTGCGTTTCCTGTTAGTTTTCAAAAGGAAATGCTCTTAACAACATTCAGCTCTTGGTTCTTTGAATTCACTGTTACTTTACAAAGGGAAACACTTCTCTAGACACTCTCCTGACACAAAATGAGTCTCTTTTCGTTCCACACGGGAAATCTTCTTTCTTGACCTTCGTCTTGTAGAATTGTGCGTTCCTGTTAGTTTTCAAAAGGAAATGCTCTTAACAACATTCAGCTCTTGGTTCTTTGAATTCACTGTTACTTTACAAAGGGAAACATTTCTCTAGACACTCTCCTGACACAAAATGAGTCTCTTTTCGTTCCACACGGGAAATCTTCTTTCTTGACCTTCGTCTTGTAGAATTGTGCGTTCCCTGTTAGTTTTCAAAAGGAAATGCTCTTAACAACATTCAGCTCTTGGTTCTTTGAATTCACTGTTACTTTACAAAGGGAAACATTTCTCTAGACACTCTCCTGACACAAAATGAGTCTCTTTTCGTTCCACACGGGAAATCTTCTTTCTTGACCTTCGTCTTGTAGAATTGTGCGTTCCGTGTTAGTTTTCAAAAGGAAATGCTCTTAACAACATTCAGCTCTTGGTTCTTTGAATTCACTGTTACTTTACAAAGGGAAACATTTCTCTAGACACTCTCCTGACACAAAATGAGTCTCTTTTCGTTCCACACGGGAAATCTTCTTTCTTGACCCTTCGTCTTGTAGAATTGTGCGTTTCGTGTTAGTTTTCAAAAGGAAATGATCTTAACAACATTCAGCTCTTGGTTCTTTGAATTCACTGTTACTTTACAAAGGGAAACACTTCTCTAGACACTCTCCTGACACAAAATGAGTCTCTTTTCGTTCCACACGGGAAATCTTCTTTCTTGACCTTCGTTTTTGTAGAATTGTGCGTTCCGTGTTAGTTTTCAAAAGGAAATGCTCTTAACAACATTCAGCTCTTGGTTCTTTGAATTCACTGTTACTTTACAAAGGGAAACACTTCTCTAGACACTCTCCTGACACAAATGAGTCTCTTTTCGTTCCACACGGGAAATCTTCTTTCTTGACCTTCGTCTTGTAGAATTGTGCGTTCCCTGTTAGTTTTCAAAAGGAAATGCTCTTAACAACATTCAGCTCTTCGGTTCTTTGAATTCACTGTTACTTTACAAAGGGAAACATTTCTCTAGACACTCTCCTGACACAAAATGAGTCTCTTTTCGTTCCACACGGGAAATCTTCTTTCTTGACCTTCGTCTTGTAGAATTGTGCGTTCCCTGTTAGTTTTCAAAAGGAAATGCTCTTAACAACATTCAGCTCTTGGTTCTTTGAATTCACTGTTACTTTACAAAGGGAAACACTTCTCTAGACACTCTCCTGACACAAATGAGTCTCTTTTCGTTCCACACGGGAAATCTTCTTTCTTGACCTTCGTCTTGTAGAATTGTGCGTTCCCTGTTAGTTTTCAAAAGGAAATGCTCTTAACAACATTCAGCTCTTGGTTCTTTGAATTCACTGTTACTTTACAAAGGGAAACAATTTCTCTAGACACTCTCCTGACACAAAATGAGTCTCTTTTCGTTCCACACGGGAAATCTTCTTTCTTGACCTTCGTCTTGTAGAATTGTGCGTTCCGTGTTAGTTTTCAAAAGGAAATGCTCTTAACAACATTCAGCTCTTGGTTCTTTGAATTCACTGTTACTTTACAAAGGGAAACATTCTCTAGACACTCTCCTGACACAAAATGAGTCTCTTTTCGTTCCACACGGGAAATCTTCTTTCTTGACCTCGTCTTGTAGAATTGTGCGTTCCGTGTTAGTTTTCAAAAGGAAATGCTCTTAACAACATTCAGCTCTTGGTTCTTTGAATTCACTGTTACTTTACAAAGGGAAACATTTCTCTAGACACTCTCCTGACACAAAATGAGTCTCTTTTCGTTCCACACGGGAAATCTTCTTTCTTGATCTTCGTCTTGTAGAATTGTGCGTTTCCTGTTAGTTTTCAAAAGGAAATGCTCTTAACAACATTCAGCTCTTCTTTCTTTGAATTCACTGTTACTTTACAAAGGGAAACATTTCTCTAGACACTCTCCTGACACAAAATGAGTCTCTTTTCGTTCCACACGGGAAATCTTCTTTCTTGACCTCGTCTTGTAGAATTGTGCTTTTCGTGTTAGTTTTCAAAAGGAAATGCTCTTAACAACATTCAGCTCTTGGTTCTTTGAATTCACTGTTACTTTACAAAGGGAAACACTTCTCTAGACACTCTCCTGACACAAAATGAGTCTCTTTTCGTTCCACACGGGAAATCTTCTTTCTTGACCTCGTCTTGTAGAATTGTGCGTTCCCTGTTAGTTTTCAAAAGGAAATGCTCTTAACAACATTCAGCTCTTGGTTCTTTGAATTCACTGTTACTTTACAAAGGGAAACATTTCTCTAGACACTCTCCTGACACAAAATGAGTCTCTTTTCGTTCCACACGGGAAATCTTCTTTCTTGACCTTCGTCTTGTAGAATTGTGCGTTCCCTGTTAGTTTTCAAAAGGAAATGCTCTTAACAACATTCAGCTCTTGGTTCTTTGAATTCACTGTTACTTTACAAAGGGAAACACTTCTCTAGACACTCTCCTGACACAAAATGAGTCTCTTTTCGTTCCACACGGGAAATCTTCTTTCTTGACCTTCGTCTTGTAGAATTGTGCGTTTCCTGTTAGTTTTCAAAAGGAAATGCTCTTAACAACATTCAGCTCTTGGTTCTTTGAATTCACTGTTACTTTACAAAGGGAAACACTTCTCTAGACACTCTCCTGACACAAAATGAGTCTCTTTTCGTTCCACACGGGATATCTTCTTTCTTGACCCTCGTCTTGTAGAATTGTGCGTTCCCTGTTAGTTTTCAAAAGGAAATGCTCTTAACAACATTCAGCTCTTCGTTCTTTGAATTCACTGTTACTTTACAAAGGGAAACATTTCTCTAGACACTCTCCTGACACAAAATGAGTCTCTTTTCGTTCCACACGGGAAATCTTCTTTCTTGACCCTCGTCTTGTAGAATTGTGCGTTCCCGTGTTAGTTTTCAAAAGGAAATGCTCTTAACAACATTCAGCTCTTGGTTCTTTGAATTCACTGTTACTTTACAAAGGGAAACACTTCTCTAGACACTCTCCTGACACAAAATGAGTCTCTTTTCGTTCCACACGGGAAATCTTCTTTCTTGACCCTCGTCTTGTAGAATTGTGCGTTCCTGTTAGTTTTCAAAAGGAAATGCTCTTAACAACATTCAGCTCTTGGTTCTTTGAATTCACTGTTACTTTACAAAGGGAAACATTTCTCTAGACACTCTCCTGACACAAAATGAGTCTCTTTTCGTTCCACACGGGAAATCTTCTTTCTTGACCATCGTCTTGTAGAATTGTGCGTTCCGTGTTAGTTTCAAAAGGAAATGCTCTTAACAACATTCAGCTCTTGGTTCTTTGAATTCACTGTTACTTTACAAAGGGAAACACTTCTCTAGACACTCTCCTGACACAAATGAGTCTCTTTTCGTTCCACACGGGAAATCTTCTTTCTTGACCCTTCGTCTTGTAGAATTGTGCGTTACGTGTTAGTTTTCAAAAGGAAATGCTCTTAACAACATTCAGCTCTTGGTTCTTTGAATTCACTGTTACTTTACAAAGGGAAACACTTCTCTAGACACTCTCCTGACACAAATGAGTCTCTTTTCGTTCCACACGGGAAATCTTCTTTCTTGACCTTCGTCTTGTAGAATTGTGCGTTCCCTTGTTAGTTTTCAAAAGGAAATGCTCTTAACATCATTCAGCTCTTGATTTCTTTGAATTCACTGTTACTTTACAAAGGGAAACTTATCTAGACACTCTCCTGACACAAAATGAGTCTCTTTTCGTTCCACACGGGAAATCTTCTTTCTTGACCTTCGTCTTGTAGAATTGTGCGTTCCCTGTTAGTTTTCAAAAGGAAATGTTCTTAACAACATTCAGCTCTTGGTTCTTTGAATTCACTGTTACTTTACAAAGGGAAACACTTCTCTAGACACTCTCCTGACACAAATGAGTCTCTTTTCGTTCCACACGGGAAATCTTCTTTCTTGACCCTCGTCTTGTAGAATTGTGCGTTCCGTGTTAGTTTTCAAAAGGAAATGCTCTTAACAACATTCAGCTCTTGGTTCTTTGAATTCACTGTTACTTTACAAAGGGAAACACTTCTCTAGACACTCTCCTGACACAAATGAGTCTCTTTTCGTTCCACACGGGAAATCTTCTTTCTTGACCTTCGTCTTGTAGAATTGTGCGTTCCTGTTAGTTTTCAAAAGGAAATGTTCTTAACAACATTCAGCTCTTGGTTCTTTGAATTCACTGTTACTTTACAAAGGGAAACATTTCTCTAGACACTCTCCTGACACAAATGAGTCTCTTTTCGTTCCACACGGGAAATCTTCTTTCTTGACCTTCGTCTTGTAGAATTGTGCGTTTCGTGTTAGTTTTCAAAAGGAAATGCTCTTAACAACATTCAGCTCTTGGTTCTTTGAATTCACTGTTACTTTACAAAGGGAAACACTTCTCTAGACACTCTCCTGACACAAAATGAGTCTCTTTTCGTTCCACACGGGAAATCTTCTTTCTTGACCTTCGTCTTGTAGAATTGTGCGTTCCCTGTTAGTTTTCAAAAGGAAATGCTCTTAACAACATTCAGCTCTTGGTTCTTTGAATTCACTGTTACTTTACAAAGGGAAACATTTCTCTAGACACTCTCCTGACACAAAATGAGTCTCTTTTCGTTCCACACGGGAAATCTTCTTTCTTGACCCTCGTCTTGTAGAATTGTGCGTTCCCTGTTAGTTTTCAAAAGGAAATGCTCTTAACAACATTCAGCTCTTGTTCTTTGAATTCACTGTTACTTTACAAAGGGAAACACTTCTCTAGACACTCTCCTGACACAAATGAGTCTCTTTTCGTTCCACACGGGATATCTTCTTTCTTGACCTTCCGTCTTGTAGAATTGTGCGTTCCCTGTTAGTTTTCAAAAGGAAATGTTCTTAACAACATTCAGCTCTTCGTTCTTTGAATTCACTGTTACTTTACAAAGGGAGACCATTTCTCTAGACACTCTCCTGACACAAAATGAGTCTCTTTTCGTTCCACACGGGAAATCTTCTTTCTTGACCTTCGTCTTGTAGAATTGTGCGTTCCCTGTTAGTTTTCAAAAGGAAATGTTCTTAACAACATTCAGCTCTTGGTTCTTTGAATTCACTGTTACTTTACAAAGGGAAAACATTTCTCTAGACACTCTCCTGACACAAAATGAGTCTCTTTTCGTTCCACACGGGAAATCTTCTTTCTTGTCCCTCGTCTTGTAGAATTGTGCGTTCCTGTTAGTTTTCAAAAGGAAATGCTCTTAACAACATTCAGCTCTTGGTTCTTTGAATTCACTGTTACTTTACAAAGGGAAACACTTCTCTAGACACTCTCCTGACACAAATGAGTCTCTTTTCGTTCCCACACGGGAAATCTTCTTTCTTGTCCCTTCGTCTTGTAGAATTGTGCGTTCCCTGTTAGTTTTCAAAAGGAAATGCTCTTAACAACATTCAGCTCTTGTTCTTTGAATTCACTGTTACTTTACAAAGGGAAACATTTCTCTAGACACTCTCCTGACACAAAATGAGTCTCTTTTCGTTCCACACGGGATATCTTCTTTCTTGACCCTCGTCTTGTAGAATTGTGCGTTTCCTGTTAGTTTTCAGAAGGAAATGTTCTTAACATCATTCAGCTCTTGATTTCTTTGAATTCACTGTAACTTTACAAAGGGAAACACTTCTCTAGACACTCTCCTGACACAAAATGAGTCTCTTTCGTTCCACACGGGAAATCTTCTTTCTTGACCTTCGTCTTGTAGAATTGTGCGTTCCGTGTTAGTTTTCAAAAGGAAATGCTCTTAACAACATTCAGCTCTTGGTTCTTTGAATTCACTGTTACTTTACAAAGGGAAACATTTCTCTAGACACTCTCCTGACACAAAATGAGTCTCTTTTCGTTCCACACGGGAAATCTTCTTTCTTGACCTCGTCTTGTAGAATTGTGCGTTCGTGTTAGTTTTCAAAAGGAAATGCTCTTAACAACATTCAGCTCTTGGTTCTTTGAATTCACTGTTACTTTACAAAGGGAAACATTTCTCTAGACACTCTCCTGACACAAAATGAGTCTCTTTTCGTTCCACACGGGAAATCTTCTTTCTTGACCTTCGTCTTGTAGAATTGTGCGTTCCGTGTTAGTTTTCAAAAGGAAATGTTCTTAACAACATTCAGCTCTTGGTTCTTTGAATTCACTGTTACTTTACAAAGGGAAACATTTCTCTAGACACTCTCCTGACACAAAATGAGTCTCTTTTCGTTCCACACGGGAAATCTTCTTTCTTGACCTTCGTCTTGTAGAATTGTGCGTTCCGTGTTAGTTTTCAAAAGGAAATGTTCTTAACAACATTCAGCTCTTGGTTCTTTGAATTCACTGTTACTTTACAAAGGGAAACATTTCTCTAGACACTCTCCTGACACAAAATGAGTCTCTTTTCGTTCCACACGGGAAATCTTCTTTCTTGACCCTCGTCTTGTAGAATTGTGCGTTCCATGTTAGTTTTCAAAAGGAAATGTTCTTAACAACATTCAGCTCTTGGTTCTTTGAATTCACTGTTACTTTACAAAGGGAAACATTTCTCTAGACACTCTCCTGACACAAAATGAGTCTCTTTTCGTTCCACACGGGAAATCTTCTTTCTTGACCCTCGTCTTGTAGAATTGTGCGTTCCGTGTTAGTTTTCAAAAGGAAATGTTCTTAACAACATTCAGCTCTTGGTTCTTTGAATTCACTGTTACTTTACAAAGGGAAACATTTCTCTAGACACTCTCCTGACACAAAATGAGTCTCTTTTCGTTCCACACGGGAAATCTTCTTTCTTGACCCTCGTCTTGTAGAATTGTGCGTTCCGTGTTAGTTTTCAAAAGGAAATGTTCTTAACAACATTCAGCTCTTGGTTCTTTGAATTCACTGTTACTTTACAAAGGGAAACATTTCTCTAGACACTCTCCTGACACAAAATGAGTCTCTTTTCGTTCCACACGGGAAATCTTCTTTCTTGACCCTCGTCTTGTAGAATTGTGCGTTTCGTGATAGTTTTCAAAAGGAAATGCTCTTAACAACAGTCAGCTCTTAGTTCTTTGAATTCACTGTTACTTTACAAAGGGAAACACTTCTCTAGACACTCTCCTGACACAAATGAGTCTCTTTTCGTTCCACACGGGAAATCTGTCTTGATCCTTCGTCTTGTAGAATTGTGCTTTCCTTTAGTTTCAAAAGGAAATGTCTCTTAACAACATTCAGCTCTTCGGTTCTTTGAATTCACTGTTACTTTACAAAGTGAAACTTTCTCTATACACTCTCCTGACACAAATGATGTCTCTTTTCGTTTCCACACGGGAAATCATCTTTCTTGACCTTCGTCTTTTAGAATTGTGCGTTCCCTGTTAGTTTTCAAAAGGAAATGCTCTTAACAACATTCAGCTCATGATTCTTTGAATTCACTGTTACTTTACAAAGGGAAACACTTCTCTAGACACTCTCCTGACACTAATGAGTATCTTTTCGTTCCACACGGGAAATCTTCTTTCTTGACCTTCGTCTTGTAGAATTGTGCATTCCCTGTTAGTTTTCAAAAGGAAATGCTCTTAACAACAGTACAGCTCTTCTTCTTTGAATGCACTCTTACTTTACAAAGGGAAACATTTCTCTAGACACTCTCCTGACACAGAAATGATTCTCCTTTTCGTTCCACACGGGAAATCTTCTTTCTTGACCTTCGTCTTGTAGAATTGTGCGTTCCCTGTTATTTTTCAAAAGGAAATGCTCTTAACAACATTCAGCTCTTAGTTCTTTGAATTCACTGTTACTTTACAAAGGGAAACACTTCTCTAGACACTCTCCTGACACAAATGAGTCTCTTTTCGTTCCACAAGGGAAATCTTCTTTCTTGACCTTCGTCTTGTAGAATTGTGCGTTCCCTGTTAGTTTTCAAAAGGAAATGTTCTTAACAACATTCAGCTCTTGGTTCTTTGAATTCACTGTTACTTTACACAGGGAAACATTTCTCTAGACTCTCTCCTGACACAAAATGAGTCTCTTTTCGTTCACACACGGGAAATCTTCTTCTTTACCTGTCTTTGTAGAATTGTGCGTTTCGTGTTAGTTTTCAAAAGGAAATGCTCTTAACATCATTCAGCTCTTGATTTCTATGAATTCACTGTTACTTTACAAAGGGAAACACTTCTCTAGACACTCTCCTGACACAAATGAGTCTCTTTTCGTTCCACACGGGAAAATCTTCTTTCTTGACCTTCGTATTGTAGAATTGTGCGTTCCCTGTTAGTTTTCAAAAGGGAAATGCTCTTAACAACATTCAGCTCTTGGTTCTTTGAATTCACTGTTACTTTACAAAGGGAAACATTTCTCTAGACACTCTCCTGACACAAAATGAGTCTCTTTTCGTTCCACACGGGATATCTTCTTTCTTGAGACCCTCGTCTTGTAGAATTGTGCGTTTCCCTTTTAGTTTTCAAAAGGAAATGCTCTTAACAACATTCAGCTCTTGGTTCTTTGAATTCACTCTTATTTTACAAAGGGAAACACTTCTCTAGACACTCTCCTGACACAAAATGAGTCTCTTTTCGTTCCACACGGGGAAATCTTCTTCTTGACCTTCTCGTCTTGTAGAATTGTGCGTTTCGTTTTAGTTTTCAAAGGAAATGTTCTTAACTAACATTCAGCTCTTGGTTCTTTGAATTTCACTGTTACTTTACAAAGGGAAACATTTCTCTAGACTCTCTCCTGACACAAAATGAGTCTCTTTTCGTTCCACACTGGAGAATCTTCTTTCTTTAACTTCGTCTTGTCAGAATTGTGCTTTTCGTGTTGAGTTTTCAAAAGGAAATGCTCTTAACAACATTCAGCTCTTCGTTCGTTGAATACACTGTTACTTTACAAAGGGAAACATTTCTCTAGACACTCTCCTGACACAAAATGAGTCTCTTTTTGTTCCACACGGGAAATCTTCTTTCTTTACCTTCGTTTGTAGAATTGTGCTTTTCGTGTTAGTTTCAAAAGGAAATGCTCTTAACAACATTCAGCTCTTGGTTCTTTGAATTCACTGTTACTTTACAAAGGGAAACATTTCTCTAGACACTCTCCTGACACAAAATGAGTCTCTTTTCGTTCCACACGGGAAATCTTCTTTCTTGACCTTCGTCTTGTAGAATTGTGCGTTCCGTGTTAGTTTTCAAAAGGAAATGTTCTTAACAACATTCAGCTCTTGGTTCTTTGAATTCACTGTTACTTTACAAAGGGAAACATTTCTCTAGACACTCTCCTGACACAAAATGAGTCTCTTTTCGTTCCACACGGGAAATCTTCTTTCTTGACCTTCGTCTTGTAGAATTGTGCGTTCCGTGTTAGTTTTCAAAAGGAAATGTTCTTAACAACATTCAGGTCTTGGTTCTTTGAATTCACTGTTACTTTACAAAGGGAAACATTTCTCTAGACACTCTCCTGACACAAAATGAGTCTCTTTTCGTTCCACAAGGGAAATCTTCTTTCTTTACCTTCGTCTTGTAGAATTGTGCGTTCCGTGTTAGTTTTCAAAAGGAAATGTTCTTAACAACATTCAGCTCTTGGTTCTTTGAATTCACTGTTACTTTACAAAGGGAAACATTTCTCTAGACACTCTCCTGACACAAAATGAGTCTCTTTTCGTTCCACACGGGAAATCTTCTTTCTTGACCTTCGTCTTGTAGAATTGTGCGTTCCGTGTTAGTTTTCAAAAGGAAATGTTCTTAACAACATTCAGCTCTTGGTTCTTTGAATTCACTGTTACTTTACAAAGGGAAACATTTCTCTAGACACTCTCCTGACACAAAATGAGTCTCTTTTCGTTCCACACGGGAAATCTTCTTTCTTGACCTTCGTCTTGTAGAATTGTGCGTTCCGTGTTAGTTTTCAAAAGGAAATGTTCTTAACAACATTCAGCTCTTGGTTCTTTGAATTCACTGTTACTTTACAAAGGGAAACATTTCTCTAGACACTCTCCTGACACAAAATGAGTCTCTTTTCGTTCCACACGGGAAATCTTCTTTCTTTACCTTCGTCTTGTAGAATTGTGCGTTCCGTGTTAGTTTTCAAAAGGAAATGTTCTTAACAACATTCAGCTCTTGGTTCTTTGAATTCACTGTTACTTTACAAAGGGAAACATTTCTCTAGACACTCTCCTGACACAAAATGAGTCTCTTTTCGTTCCACACGGGAAATCTTCTTTCTTGACCTTCGTCTTGTAGAATTGTGCGTTCCGTGTTAGTTTTCAAAAGGAAATGTTCTTAACAACATTCAGCTCTTGGTTCTTTGAATTCACTGTTACTTTACAAAGGGAAACATTTCTCTAGACACTCTCCTGACACAAAATGAGTCTCTTTTCGTTCCACACGGGAAATCTTCTTTCTTGACCTTCGTCTTGTAGAATTGTGCGTTCCGTGTTAGTTTTCAAAAGGAAATGTTCTTAACAACATTCAGCTCTTGGTTCTTTGAATTCACTGTTACTTTACAAAGGGAAACATTTCTCTAGACACTCTCCTGACACAAAATGAGTCTCTTTTCGTTCCACACGGGAAATCTTCTTTCTTGACCTTCGTCTTGTAGAATTGTGCGTTCCGTGTTAGTTTTCAAAAGGAAATGTTCTTAACAACATTCAGCTCTTGGTTCTTTGAATTCACTGTTACTTTACAAAGGGAAACATTTCTCTAGACACTCTCCTGACACAAAATGAGTCTCTTTTCGTTCCACACGGGAAATCTTCTTTCTTGACCTTCGTCTTGTAGAATTGTGCGTTCCGTGTTAGTTTTCAAAAGGAAATGTTCTTAACAACATTCAGCTCTTGGTTCTTTGAATTCACTGTTACTTTACAAAGGGAAACATTTCTCTAGACACTCTCCTGACACAAAATGAGTCTCTTTTCGTTCCACACGGGAAATCTTCTTTCTTGACCCTCGTCTTGTAGAATTGTGCGTTACGTGTTAGTTTTCAAAAGGAAATGTTCTTAACAACATTCAGCTCTTGGTTCTTTGAATTCACTGTTACTTTACAAAGGGAAACATTTCTCTAGACACTCTCCTGACACAAAATGAGTCTCTTTTCGTTCCACACGGGAAATCTTCTTTCTTTACCTTCGTCTTGTAGAATTGTGCGTTCCGTGTTAGTTTTCAAAAGGAAATGTTCTTAACAACATTCAGCTCTTGGTTCTTTGAATTCACTGTTACTTTACAAAGGGAAACATTTCTCTAGACACTCTCCTGACACAAAATGAGTCTCTTTTCGTTCCACACGGGAAATCTTCTTTCTTGACCTTCGTCTTGTAGAATTGTGCGTTCCGTGTTAGTTTTCAAAAGGAAATGTTCTTAACAACATTCAGCTCTTGGTTCTTTGAATTCACTGTTACTTTACAAAGGGAAACATTTCTCTA
Source organism: Jaculus jaculus (assembly GCF_020740685.1). Lineage (NCBI taxonomy): Eukaryota > Metazoa > Chordata > Mammalia > Rodentia > Dipodidae > Jaculus > Jaculus jaculus. The sequence goes on from NW_025423412.1 coordinate 24,915, forward strand.
GACTCTCTCATGACACAAAATGAGTCTCTTTTCGTTCCACACGGGAAATCTTCTTTCTTGACCTTCGTCTTGTAGAATTGTGCGTTCCGTGTTAGTTTTCAAAAGGAAATGCTCATAACAACATTCAGCTCTTGGTTCTTTGAATTCACTGTTACTTTACAAAGGGAAACATTTCTCTAGACACTCTCCTGACACAAAATGAGTCTCTTTTCGTTCCACACGGGAAATCTTCTTTCTTGACCTTCGTCTTGTAGAATTGTGCGTTCCGTGTTAGTTTTCAAAAGGAAATGTTCTTAACAACATTCAGCTCTTGGTTCTTTGAATTCACTGTTACTTTACAAAGGGAAACATTTCTCTAGACACTCTCCTGACACAAAATGAGTCTCTTTTCGTTCCACACGGGAAATCTTCTTTCTTGACCTTCGTCTTGTAGAATTGTGCGTTCCGTGTTAGTTTTCAAAAGGAAATGCTCATAACAACATTCAGCTCTTGGTTCTTTGAATTCACTGTTACTTTACAAAGGGAAACATTTCTCTAGACACTCTCCTGACACAAAATGAGTCTCTTTTCGTTCCACACGGGATATCTTCTTTCTTGACCCTTGTATTTCAGAATTGTGCGTTCCGTGTTAGTTTTCAAAAGGAAATGTTCTTAACAACATTCAGCTCTTGGTTCTTTGAATTCACTGTTACTTTACAAAGGGAAACATTTCTCTAGACACTCTCCTGACACAAAATGAGTCTCTTTTCGTTCCACACGGGAAATCTTCTTTCTTGACCTTCGTCTTGTAGAATTGTGCGTTCCGTGTTAGTTTTCAAAAGGAAATGTTCTTAACAACATTCAGCTCTTGGTTCTTTGAATTCACTGTTACTTTACAAAGGGAAACATTTCTCTAGACACTCTCCTGACACAAAATGAGTCTCTTTTCGTTCCACACGGGAAATCTTCTTTCTTGACCTTCGTCTTGTAGAATTGTGCGTTCCGTGTTAGTTTTCAAAAGGAAATGTTCTTAACAACATTCAGCTCTTGGTTCATTGAATTCACTGTTACTTTACAAAGGGAAACATTTCTCTAGACACTCTCCTGACACAAAATGAGTCTCTTTTCGTTCCACACGGGAAATCTTCTTTCTTGACCTTCGTCTTGTAGAATTGTGCGTTCCGTGTTAGTTTTCAAAAGGAAATGTTCTTAACAACATTCAGCTCTTGGTTCTTTGAATTCACTGTTACTTTACAAAGGGAAACATTTCTCTAGACACTCTCCTGACACAAAATGAGTCTCTTTTCGTTCCACACGGGAAATCTTCTTTCTTTACCTTCGTCTTGTAGAATTGTGCGTTCCGTGTTAGTTTTCAAAAGGAAATGTTCTTAACAACATTCAGCTCTTGGTTCTTTGAATTCACTGTTACTTTACAAAGGGAAACATTTCTCTAGACACTCTCCTGACACAAAATGAGTCTCTTTTCGTTCCACACGGGAAATCTTCTTTCTTGACCTTCGTCTTGTAGAATTGTGCGTTCCATGTTAGTTTTCAAAAGGAAATGTTCTTAACAACATTCAGCTCTTGGTTCTTTGAATTCACTGTTACTTTACAAAGGGAAACATTTCTCTAGACACTCTCCTGACACAAAATGAGTCTCTTTTCGTTCCACACGGGAAATCTTCTTTCTTGACCTTCGTCTTGTAGAATTGTGCGTTCCGTGTTAGTTTTCAAAAGGAAATGTTCTTAACAACATTCAGCTCTTGGTTCTTTGAATTCACTGTTACTTTACAAAGGGAAACATTTCTCTAGACACTCTCCTGACACAAAATGAGTCTCTTTTCGTTCCACACGGGAAATCTTCTTTCTTGACCTTCGTCTTGTAGAATTGTGCGTTCGTGTTAGTTTTCAAAAGGAAATGTTCTTAACAACATTCAGCTCTTGGTTCTTTGAATTCACTGTTACTTTACAAAGGGAAACATTTCTCTAGACTCTCTCCTGACACAAAATGAGTCTCTTTTCGTTCCACACGGGAAATCTTCTTTCTTGACCTTCGTCTTGTAGAATTGTGCGTTCCGTGTTAGTTTTCAAAAGGAAATGTTCTTAACAACATTCAGCTCTTGGTTCTTTGAATTCACTGTTACTTTACAAAGGGAAACATTTCTCTAGACACTCTCCTGACACAAAATGAGTCTCTTTTCGTTCCACACGGGAAATCTTCTTTCTTGACCTTCGTCTTGTAGAATTGTGCGTTCCGTGTTAGTTTTCAAAAGGAAATGTTCTTAACAACATTCAGCTCTTGGTTCTTTGAATTCACTGTTACTTTACAAAGGGAAACATTTCTCTAGACACTCTCCTGACACAAAATGAGTCTCTTTTCGTTCCACACGGGAAATCTTCTTTCTTGACCTTCGTCTTGTAGAATTGTGCGTTCCGTGTTAGTTTTCAAAAGGAAATGTTCTTAACAACATTCAGCTCTTGGTTCTTTGAATTCACTGTTACTTTACAAAGGGAAACATTTCTCTAGACACTCTCCTGACACAAAATGAGTCTCTTTTCGTTCCACACGGGATATCTTCTTTCTTGACCCTTGTAGAATTGTGCGTTCCGTGTTAGTTTTCAAAAGGAAATGTTCTTAACAACATTCAGCTCTTGGTTCTTTGAATTCACTGTTACTTTACAAAGGGAAACATTTCTCTAGACACTCTCCTGACACAAAATGAGTCTCTTTTCGTTCCACACGGGAAATCTTCTTTCTTGACCTTCGTCTTGTAGAATTGTGCGTTCCATGTTAGTTTTCAAAAGGAAATGTTCTTAACAACATTCAGCTCTTGGTTCTTTGAATTCACTGTTACTTTACAAAGGGAAACATTTCTCTAGACACTCTCCTGACACAAAATGAGTCTCTTTTCGTTCCACACGGGAAATCTTCTTTCTTGACCTTCGTCTTGTAGAATTGTGCGTTCCGTGTTAGTTTTCAAAAGGAAATGTTCTTAACAACATTCAGCTCTTGGTTCTTTGAATTCACTGTTACTTTACAAAGGGAAACATTTCTCTAGACACTCTCCTGACACAAAATGAGTCTCTTTTCGTTCCACACGGGAAATCTTCTTTCTTGACCTTCGTCTTGTAGAATTGTGCGTTCCGTGTTAGTTTTCAAAAGGAAATGTTCTTAACAACATTCAGCTCTTGGTTCATTGAATTCACTGTTACTTTACAAAGGGAAACATTTCTCTAGACACTCTCCTGACACAAAATGAGTCTCTTTTCGTTCCACACGGGAAATCTTCTTTCTTGACCTTCGTCTTGTAGAATTGTGCGTTCGCTGTTAGTTTTCAAAAGGAAATGTTCTTAACAACATTCAGCTCTTGGTTCTTTGAATTCACTGTTACTTTACAAAGGGAAACATTTCTCTAGACACTCTCCTGACACAAAATGAGTCTCTTTTCGTTCCACACGGGAAATCTTCTTTCTTGACCTTCGTCTTGTAGAATTGTGCGTTCCGTGTTAGTTTTCAAAAGGAAATGTTCTTAACAACATTCAGCTCTTGGTTCTTTGAATTCACTGTTACTTTACAAAGGGAAACATTTCTCTAGACACTCTCCTGACACAAAATGAGTCTCTTTTCGTTCCACACGGGAAATCTTCTTTCTTGACCTTCGTCTTGTAGAATTGTGCGTTCCATGTTAGTTTTCAAAAGGAAATGTTCTTAACAACATTCAGCTCTTGGTTCTTTGAATTCACTGTTACTTTACAAAGGGAAACATTTCTCTAGACACTCTCCTGACACAAAATGAGTCTCTTTTCGTTCCACACGGGAAATCTTCTTTCTTGACCCTCGTCTTGTAGAATTGTGCGTTCGCTGTTAGTTTTCAAAAGGAAATGTTCTTAACAACATTCAGCTCTTGGTTCTTTGAATTCACTGTTACTTTACAAAGGGAAACATTTCTCTAGACACTCTCCTGACACAAAATGAGTCTCTTTTCGTTCCACACGGGAAATCTTCTTTCTTGACCCTCGTCTTGTAGAATTGTGCGTTCCGTGTTAGTTTTCAAAAGGAAATGTTCTTAACAACATTCAGCTCTTGGTTCTTTGAATTCACTGTTACTTTACAAAGGGAAACATTTCTCTAGACACTCTCCTGACACAAAATGAGTCTCTTTTCGTTCCACACGGGAAATCTTCTTTCTTGACCTTCGTCTTGTAGAATTGTGCGTTCCGTGTTAGTTTTCAAAAGGAAATGTTCTTAACAACATTCAGCTCTTGGTTCTTTGAATTCACTGTTACTTTACAAAGGGAAACATTTCTCTAGACACTCTCCTGACACAAAATGAGTGTCTTTTCGTTCCACACGGGAAATCTTCTTTCTTGACCTTCGTCTTGTAGAATTGTGCGTTCCGTGTTAGTTTTCAAAAGGAAATGTTCTTAACAACATTCAGCTCTTGGTTCTTTGAATTCACTGTTACTTTACAAAGGGAAACATTTCTCTAGACACTCTCCTGACACAAAATGAGTCTCTTTTCGTTCCACACGGGAAATCTTCTTTCTTGACCCTCGTCTTGTAGAATTGTGCGTTCCGTGTTAGTTTTCAAAAGGAAATGTTCTTAACAACATTCAGCTCTTGGTTCTTTGAATTCACTGTTACTTTACAAAGGGAAACATTTCTCTAGACACTCTCCTGACACAAAATGAGTCTCTTTTCGTTCCACACGGGAAATCTTCTTTCTTGACCTTCGTCTTGTAGAATTGTGCGTTCCGTGTTAGTTTTCAAAAGGAAATGTTCTTAACAACATTCAGCTCTTGGTTCTTTGAATTCACTGTTACTTTACAAAGGAAACATTTCTCTAGACACTCTCCTGACACAAAATGAGTCTCTTTTCGTTCCACACGGGAAATCTTCTTTCTTGACCCTCGTCTTGTAGAATTGTGCGTTCCGTGTTAGTTTTCAAAAGGAAATGTTCTTAACAACATTCAGCTCTTGGTTCTTTGAATTCACTGTTACTTTACAAAGGGAAACATTTCTCTAGACACTCTCCTGACACAAAATGAGTCTCTTTTCGTTCCACACGGGAAATCTTCTTTCTTGACCTTCGTCTTGTAGAATTGTGCGTTCCGTGTTAGTTTTCAAAAGGAAATGTTCTTAACAACATTCAGCTCTTGGTTCTTTGAATTCACTGTTACTTTACAAAGGGAAACATTTCTCTAGACACTCTCCTGACACAAAATGAGTCTCTTTTCGTTCCACACGGGAAATCTTCTTTCTTGACCTTCGTCTTGTAGAATTGTGCGTTCCGTGTTAGTTTTCAAAAGGAAATGTTCTTAACAACATTCAGCTCTTGGTTCTTTGAATTCACTGTTACTTTACAAAGGGAAACATTTCTCTAGACACTCTCCTGACACAAAATGAGTCTCTTTTCGTTCCACACGGGAAATCTTCTTTCTTGACCTTCGTCTTGTAGAATTGTGCGTTCCATGTTAGTTTTCAAAAGGAAATGTTCTTAACAACATTCAGCTCTTGGTTCTTTGAATTCACTGTTACTTTACAAAGGGAAACATTTCTCTAGACACTCTCCTGACACAAAATGAGTCTCTTTTCGTTCCACACGGGAAATCTTCTTTCTTGACCTTCGTCTTGTAGAATTGTGCGTTCCATGTTAGTTTTCAAAAGGAAATGTTCTTAACAACATTCAGCTCTTGGTTCTTTGAATTCACTGTTACTTTACAAAGGGAAACATTTCTCTAGACTCTCTCCTGACACAAAATGAGTCTCTTTTCGTTCCACACGGGAAATCTTCTTTCTTGACCTCGTCTTGTAGAATTGTGCGTTCCGTGTTAGTTTTCAAAAGGAAATGTTCTTAACAACATTCAGCTCTTGGTTCATTGAATTCACTGTTACTTTACAAAGGGAAACACTTCTCTAGACACTCTCCTGACACAAAATGAGTCTCTTTTCGTTCCACACGGGAAATCTTATTTCTTGACCTTCGTCTTGTAGAATTGTGCGTTCCGTGTTAGTTTTCAAAAGGAAATGTTCTTAACAACATTCAGCTCTTGGTTCTTTGAATTCACTGTTACTTTACAAAGGGAAACATTTCTCTAGACACTCTCCTGACACAAAATGAGTCTCTTTTCGTTCCACACGGGAAATCTTCTTTCTTGACCTTCGTCTTGTAGAATTGTGCATTACGTGTTAGTTTTCAAAAGGAAATGTTCTTAACAACATTCAGCTCTTGGTTCATTGAATTCACTGTTACTTTACAAAGGGAAACATTTCTCTAGACACTCTCCTGACACAAAATGAGTCTCTTTTCGTTCCACACGGGAAATCTTCTTTCTTGACCTTTGTCTTGTAGAATTGTGCGTTCCGTGTTAGTTTTCAAAAGGAAATGTTCTTAACAACATTCAGCTCTTGGTTCATTGTATTCACTGTTACTTTACAAAGGGAAACATTTCTCTAGACACTCTCCTGACACAAAATGAGTCTCTTTTCGTTCCACACGGGAAATCTTCTTTCTTGACCTTCGTCTTGTAGAATTGTGCGTTCCGTGTTAGTTTTCAAAAGGAAATGTTCTTAACAACATTCAGCTCTTGGTTCTTTGAATTCACTGTTACTTTACAAAGGGAAACATTTCTCTAGACACTCTCCTGACACAAAATGAGTCTCTTTTCGTTCCACACGGGAAATCTTCTTTCTTGACCTTCGTCTTGTAGAATTGTGCGTTCCATGTTAGTTTTCAAAAGGAAATGTTCTTAACAACATTCAGCTCTTGGTTCTTTGAATTCACTGTTACTTTACAAAGGGAAACATTTCTCTAGACACTCTCCTGACACAAAATGAGTCTCTTTTCGTTCCACACGGGAAATCTTCTTTCTTGACCTTCGTCTTGTAGAATTGTGCGTTCCGTGTTAGTTTTCAAAAGGAAATGTTCTTAACAACATTCAGCTCTTGGTTCTTTGAATTCACTGTTACTTTACAAAGGGAAACATTTCTCTAGACACTCTCCTGACACAAAATGAGTCTCTTTTCGTTCCACACGGGAAATCTTCTTTCTTGACCTTCGTCTTGTAGAATTGTGCTTTTCGTGTTAGTTTTCAAAAGGAAATGTTCTTAACAACATTCAGCTCTTGGTTCTTTGAATTCACTGTTACTTTACAAAGGGAAACATTTCTCTAGACACTCTCCTGACACAAAATGAGTCTCTTTTCGTTCCACACGGGAAATCTTCTTTCTTGACCTTCGTCTTGTAGAATTGTGCGTTCCCTGTTAGTTTTCAAAAGGAAATGTTCTTAACAACATTCAGCTCTTGGTTCTTTGAATTCACTGTTACTTTACAAAGGGAAACATTTCTCTAGACACTCTCCTGACACAAAATGAGTCTCTTTTCGTTCCACACGGGAAATCTTCTTTCTTGACCTTCGTCTTGTAGAATTGTGCGTTCCGTGTTAGTTTTCAAAAGGAAATGCTCTTAACAACATTCAGCTCTTGGTTCTTTGAATTCACTGTTACTTTACAAAGGGAAACATTTCTCTAGACACTCTCCTGACACAAAATGAGTCTCTTTTCGTTCCACACGGGAAATCTTCTTTCTTGACCTTCGTCTTGTAGAATTGTGCGTTCCATGTTAGTTTTCAAAAGGAAATGTTCTTAACAACATTCAGCTCTTGGTTCTTTGAATTCACTGTTACTTTACAAAGGGAAACATTTCTCTAGACACTCTCCTGACACAAAATGAGTCTCTTTTCGTTCCACACGGGAAATCTTCTTTCTGGACCTTCGTCTTGTAGAATTGTGCGTTCCGTGTTAGTTTTCAAAAGGAAATGTTCTTAACAACATTCAGCTCTTGGTTCTTTGAATTCACTGTTACTTTACAAAGGGAAACATTTCTCTAGACACTCTCCTGACACAAAATGAGTCTCTTTTCGTTCCACACGGGAAATCTTCTTTCTTGACCTTCGTCTTGTAGAATTGTGCGTTCCGTGTTAGTTTTCAAAAGGAAATGTTCTTAACAACATTCAGCTCTTGGTTCTTTGAATTCACTGTTACTTTACAAAGGGAAACATTTCTCTAGACACTCTCCTGACACAAAATGAGTCTCTTTTCGTTCCACACGGGAAATCTTCTTTCTTGACCTCGTCTTGTAGAATTGTGCGTTCCGTGTTAGTTTTCAAAAGGAAATGTTCTTAACAACATTCAGCTCTTGGTTCTTTGAATTCACTGTTACTTTACAAAGGGAAACATTTCTCTAGACACTCTCCTGACACAAAATGAGTCTCTTTTCGTTCCACACGGGAAATCTTCTTTCTTGACCCTCGTCTTGTAGAATTGTGCGTTCCGTGTTAGTTTTCAAAAGGAAATGTTCTTAACAACATTCAGCTCTTGGTTCTTTGAATTCACTGTTACTTTACAAAGGGAAACATTTCTCTAGACACTCTCCTGACACAAAATGAGTCTCTTTTCGTTCCACACGGGAAATCTTCTTTCTTGACCTTCGTCTTGTAGAATTGTGCGTTCCGTGTTAGTTTTCAAAAGGAAATGTTCTTAACAACATTCAGCTCTTGGTTCTTTGAATTCACTGTTACTTTACAAAGGGAAACATTTCTCTAGACACTCTCCTGACACAAAATGAGTCTCTTTTCGTTCCACACGGGAAATCTTCTTTCTTGACCTTCGTCTTGTAGAATTGTGCGTTCCGTGTTAGTTTTCAAAAGGAAATGTTCTTAACAACATTCAGCTCTTGGTTCTTTGAATTCACTGTTACTTTACAAAGGGAAACATTTCTCTAGACACTCTCCTGACACAAATTGAATCTCTTTTCGTTCCACACGGGAAATCTTCTTTCTTGACCTTCGTCTTGTAGAATTGTGCGTTCCCTGTTAGTTTTCAAAAGGAAATGTTCTTAACAACATTCAGCTCTTGGTTCTTTGAATTCACTGTTACTTTACAAAGGGAAACATTTCTCTAGACACTCTCCTGACACAAAATGAGTCTCTTTTCGTTCCACACGGGAAATCTTCTTTCTTGACCTTCGTCTTGTAGAATTGTGCGTTCCCTGTTAGTTTTCAAAAGGAAATGTTCTTAACAACATTCAGCTCTTCGTTCTTTGAATTCACTGTTACTTTACAAAGGGAAACATTTCTCTAGACACTCTCCTGACACAAAATGAGTCTCTTTTCGTTCCACACGGGAAATCTTCTTTCTTGACCTCGTCTTGTAGAATTGTGCGTTCCATGTTAGTTTTCAAAAGGAAATGTTCTTAACAACATTCAGCTCTTGGTTCTTTGAATTCACTGTTACTTTACAAAGGGAAACATTTCTCTAGACACTCTCCTGACACAAAATGAGTCTCTTTTCGTTCCACACGGGAAATCTTCTTTCTTTACCTTCGTCTTGTAGAATTGTGCGTTCCGTGTTAGCTTTCAAAAGGAAATGCTCTTAACAACATTCAGCTCTTGGTTCTTTGAATTCACTGTTACTTTACAAAGGGAAACATTTCTCTAGACACTCTCCTGACACAAAATGAGTCTCTTTTCGTTCCACACGGGAAATCTTCTTTCTTGACCTCGTCTTGTAGAATTGTGCGTTCCGTGTTAGTTTTCAAAAGGAAATGTTCTTAACAACATTCAGCTCTTGGTTCTTTGAATTCACTGTTACTTTACAAAGGGAAACATTTCTCTAGACACTCTCCTGACACAAAATGAGTCTCTTTTCGTTCCACACGGGAAATCTTCTTTCTTGACCTTCGTCTTGTAGAATTGTGCGTTCCGTGTTAGTTTTCAAAAGGAAATGTTCTTAACAACATTCAGCTCTTGGTTCTTTGAATTCACTGTTACTTTACAAAGGGAAACATTTCTCTAGACACTCTCCTGACACAAAATGAGTCTCTTTTCGTTCCACACGGGAAATCTTCTTTCTTGACCTTTGTCTTGTAGAATTGTGCGTTCCGTGTTAGTTTTCAAAAGGAAATGTTCTTAACAACATTCAGCTCTTGGTTCTTTGAATTCACTGTTACTTTACAAAGGGAAACATTTCTCTAGACACTCTCATGACACAAAATGAGTCTCTTTTCGTTCCACACGGGAAATCTTCTTTCTTGACCTTCGTCTTGTAGAATTGTGCGTTCCGTGTTAGTTTTGAATAGGAAATGTTCTTAACAACATTCAGCTCTTGGTTCTTTGAATTCACTGTTACTTTACAAAGGGAAACATTTCTCTAGACACTCTCCTGACACAAAATGAGTCTCTTTTCGTTCCACACGGGAAATCTTCTTTCTTGACCTTCGTCTTGTAGAATTGTGCGTTCCATGTTAGTTTTCAAAAGGAAATGTTCTTAACAACATTCAGCTCTTGGTTCTTTGAATTCACTGTTACTTTACAAAGGGAAACATTTCTCTAGACACTCTCCTGACACAAAATGAGTCTCTTTTCGTTCCACACGGGAAATCTTCTTTCTTGACCTTTGTCTTGTAGAATTGTGCGTTCCGTGTTAGTTTTCAAAAGGAAATGTTCTTAACAACATTCAGCTCTTGGTTCATTGAATTCACTGTTACTTTACAAAGGGAAACATTTCTCTAGACACTCTCCTGACACAAAATGAGTCTCTTTTCGTTCCACACGGGAAATCTTCTTTCTTGACCTTCGTCTTGTAGAATTGTGCGTTCCCTGTTAGTTTTCAAAAGGAAATGTTCTTAACAACATTCAGCTCTTGGTTCTTTGAATTCACTGTTACTTTACAAAGGGAAACATTTCTCTAGACACTCTCCTGACACAAAATGAGTCTCTTTTCGTTCCACACGGGAAATCTTCTTTCTTGACCTTCGTCTTGTAGAATTGTGCGTTCCGTGTTAGTTTTCAAAAGGAAATGTTCTTAACAACATTCAGCTCTTGGTTCTTTGAATTCACTGTTACTTTACAAAGGGAAACATTTCTCTAGACACTCTCCTGACACAAAATGAGTCTCTTTTCGTTCCACACGGGAAATCTTCTTTCTTGACCTTCGTCTTGTAGAATTGTGCGTTCCGTGTTAGTTTTCAAAAGGAAATGTTCTTAACAACATTCAGCTCTTGGTTCTTTGAATTCACTGTTACTTTACAAAGGGAAACATTTCTCTAGACACTCTCCTGACACAAAATGAGTCTCTTTTCGTTCCACACGGGAAATCTTCTTTCTTGACCCTCGTCTTGTAGAATTGTGCGTTCCGTGTTAGTTTTCAAAAGGAAATGTTCTTAACAACATTCAGCTCTTGGTTCTTTGAATTCACTGTTACTTTACAAAGGGAAACATTTCTCTAGACACTCTCCTGACACAAAATGAGTCTCTTTTCGTTCCACACGGGAAATCTTCTTTCTTGACCTTCGTCTTGTAGAATTGTGCGTTCCGTGTTAGTTTTCAAAAGGAAATGTTCTTAACAACATTCAGCTCTTGGTTCTTTGAATTCACTGTTACTTTACAAAGGGAAACATTTCTCTAGACACTCTCCTGACACAAAATGAGTCTCTTTTCGTTCCACACGGGAAATCTTCTTTCTTGACCTTCGTCTTGTAGAATTGTGCGTTCCATGTTAGTTTTCAAAAGGAAATGTTCTTAACAACATTCAGCTCTTGGTTCTTTGAATTCACTGTTACTTTACAAAGGGAAACATTTCTCTAGACACTCTCCTGACACAAAATGAGTCTCTTTTCGTTCCACACGGGAAATCTTCTTTCTTGACCTTCGTCTTGTAGAATTGTGCGTTCCGTGTTAGTTTTCAAAAGGAAATGTTCTTAACAACATTCAGCTCTTGGTTCTTTGAATTCACTGTTACTTTACAAAGGGAAACATTTCTCTAGACACTCTCCTGACACAAAATGAGTCTCTTTTCGTTCCACACGGGAAATCTTCTTTCTTGACCTTCGTCTTGTAGAATTGTGCGTTCCGTGTTAGTTTTCAAAAGGAAATGTTCTTAACAACATTCAGCTCTTGGTTCATTGAATTCACTGTTACTTTACAAAGGGAAACATTTCTCTAGACACTCTCCTGACACAAAATGAGTCTCTTTTCGTTCCACACGGGAAATCTTCTTTCTTGACCTTCGTCTTGTAGAATTGTGCGTTCCGTGTTAGTTTTCAAAAGGAAATGTTCTTAACAACATTCAGCTCTTGGTTCTTTGAATTCACTGTTACTTTACAAAGGGAAACATTTCTCTAGACACTCTCCTGACACAAAATGAGTCTCTTTTCGTTCCACACGGGAAATCTTCTTTCTTGACCCTCGTCTTGTAGAATTGTGCGTTCCGTGTTAGTTTTCAAAAGGAAATGTTCTTAACAACATTCAGCTCTTGGTTCTTTGAATTCACTGTTACTTTACACAGGGAAACATTTCTCTAGACACTCTCCTGACACAAAATGAGTCTCTTTTCGTTCCACACGGGAAATCTTCTTTCTTGACCTTCGTCTTGTAGAATTGTGCGTTCCGTGTTAGTTTTCAAAAGGAAATGTTCTTAACAACATTCAGCTCTTGGTTCTTTGAATTCACTGTTACTTTACAAAGGGAAACATTTCTCTAGACACTCTCCTGACACAAAATGAGTCTCTTTTCGTTCCACACGGGAAATCTTCTTTCTTGACCTTCGTCTTGTAGAATTGTGCGTTCCGTGTTAGTTTTCAAAAGGAAATGTTCTTAACAACATTCAGCTCTTGGTTCTTTGAATTCACTGTTACTTTACAAAGGGAAACATTTCTCTAGACACTCTCCTGACACAAAATGAGTCTCTTTTCGTTCCACACGGGAAATCTTCTTTCTTGACCTCGCCTTGTAGAATTGTGCGTTCCGTGTTAGTTTTCAAAAGGAAATGTTCTTAACAACATTCAGCTCTTGGTTCTTTGAATTCACTGTTACTTTACAAAGGGAAACATTTCTCTAGACACTCTCCTGACACAAAATGAGTCTCTTTTCGTTCCACACGGGAAATCTTCTTTCTTGACCTTCGTCTTGTAGAATTGTGCGTTCCCTGTTAGTTTTCAAAAGGAAATGTTCTTAACAACATTCAGCTCTTGGTTCTTTGAATTCACTGTTACTTTACAAAGGGAAACATTTCTCTAGACACTCTCCTGACACAAAATGAGTCTCTTTTCGTTCCACACGGGAAATCTTCTTTCTTGACCTTCGTCTTGTAGAATTGTGCGTTCCGTGTTAGTTTTCAAAAGGAAATGTTCTTAACAACATTCAGCTCTTGGTTCTTTGAATTCACTGTTACTTTACAAAGGGAAACATTTCTCTAGACACTCTCCTGACACAAAATGAGTCTCTTTTCGTTCCACACGGGAAATCTTCTTTCTTGACCTTCGTCTTGTAGAATTGTGCGTTCCGTGTTAGTTTTCAAAAGGAAATGTTCTTAACAACATTCAGCTCTTGGTTCTTTGAATTCACTGTTACTTTACAAAGGGAAACATTTCTCTAGACACTCTCCTGACACAAAATGAGTCTCTTTTCGTTCCACACGGGAAATCTTCTTTCTTGACCTCGTCTTGTAGAATTGTGCGTTCCGTGTTAGTTTTCAAAAGGAAATGTTCTTAACAACATTCAGCTCTTGGTTCTTTGAATTCACTGTTACTTTACAAAGGGAAACATTTCTCTAGACACTCTCCTGACACAAAATGAGTCTCTTTTCGTTCCACACGGGAAATCTTCTTTCTTGACCTTCGTCTTGTAGAATTGTGCGTTCCGTGTTAGTTTTCAAAAGGAAATGTTCTTAACAACATTCAGCTCTTGGTTCTTTGAATTCACTGTTACTTTACAAAGGGAAACATTTCTCTAGACACTCTCCTGACACAAAATGAGTCTCTTTTCGTTCCACACGGGAAATCTTCTTTCTTGACCTTCGTCTTGTAGAATTGTGCGTTCCATGTTAGTTTTCAAAAGGAAATGCTCTTAACAACATTCAGCTCTTGGTTCTTTGAATTCACTGTTACTTTACAAAGGGAAACATTTCTCTAGACACTCTCCTGACACAAAATGAGTGTATTTTCGTTCCACACGGGAAATCTTCTTTCTTGACCTTCGTCTTGTAGAATTGTGCGTTCCGTGGTAGTTTTCAAAAGGAAATGTTCTTAACAACATTCAGCTCTTGGTTCTTTGAATTCACTGTTACTTTACAAAGGGAAACATTTCTCTAGACACTCTCCTGACACAAAATGAGTGTATTTTCGTTCCACACGGGAAATCTTCTTTCTTGACCTCGTCTTGTAGAATTGTGCGTTCCGTGTTAGTTTTCAAAAGGAAATGTTCTTAACAACATTCAGCTCTTGGTTCTTTGAATTCACTGTTACTTTACAAAGGGAAACATTTCTCTAGACACTCTCCTGACACAAAATGAGTCTCTTTTCGTTCCACACGGGAAATCTTCTTTCTTGACCTTCGTCTTGTAGAATTGTGCGTTCCGTGTTAGTTTTCAAAAGGAAATGTTCTTAACAACATTCAGCTCTTGGTTCTTTGAATTCACTGTTACTTTACAAAGGGAAACATTTCTCTAGACACTCTCCTGACACAAAATGAGTCTCTTTTCGTTCCACACGGGAAATCTTCTTTCTTGACCTTCGTCTTGTAGAATTGTGCGTTCCGTGTTAGTTTTCAAAAGGAAATGTTCTTAACAACATTCAGCTCTTGGTTCTTTGAATTCACTGTTACTTTACAAAGGGAAACATTTCTCTAGACACTCTCCTGACACAAAATGAGTCTCTTTTCGTTCCACACGGGAAATCTTCTTTCTTGACCTTCGTCTTGTAGAATTGTGCGTTCCGTGTTAGTTTTCAAAAGGAAATGTTCTTAACAACATTCAGCTCTTGGTTCTTTGAATTCACTGTTACTTTACAAAGGGAAACATTTCTCTAGACACTCTCCTGACACAAAATGAGTCTCTTTTCGTTCCACACGGGAAATCTTCTTTCTTGACCTTCGTCTTGTAGAATTGTGCGTTCCGTGTTAGTTTTCAAAAGGAAATGTTCTTAACAACATTCAGCTCTTGGTTCTTTGAATTCACTGTTACTTTACAAAGGGAAACATTTCTCTAGACACTCTCCTGACACAAAATGAGTCTCTTTTCGTTCCACACGGGAAATCTTCTTTCTTGACCTTCGTCTTGTAGAATTGTGCATTCCGTGTTAGTTTTCAAAAGGAAATGTTCTTAACAACATTCAGCTCTTGGTTCTTTGAATTCACTGTTACTTTACAAAGGGAAACATTTCTCTAGACACTCTCCTGACACAAAATGAGTCTCTTTTCGTTCCACACGGGAAATCTTCTTTCTTGACCTTCGTCTTGTAGAATTGTGCGTTCCGTGTTAGTTTTCAAAAGGAAATGTTCTTAACAACATTCAGCTCTTGGTTCTTTGAATTCACTGTTACTTTACAAAGGGAAACATTTCTCTAGACACTCTCCTGACACAAAATGAGTCTCTTTTCGTTCCACACGGGAAATCTTCTTTCTTGACCCTCGTCTTGTAGAATTGTGCGTTCCCTGTTAGTTTTCAAAAGGAAATGTTCTTAACAAAATTCAGCTCTTGGTTCTTTGAATTCACTGTTACTTTACAAAGGGAAACATTTCTCTAGACACTCTCCTGACACAAAATGAGTCTCTTTTCGTTCCACACGGGAAATCTTCTTTCTTGACCTCGTCTTGTAGAATTGTGCGTTCCGTGTTAGTTTTCAAAAGGAAATGTTCTTAACAACATTCAGCTCTTGGTTCTTTGAATTCACTGTTACTTTACAAAGGGAAACATTTCTCTAGACACTCTCCTGACACAAAATGAGTGTCTTTTCGTTCCACACGGGAAATCTTCTTTCTTGACCTTTGTCTTGTAGAATTGTGCGTTCCGTGTTAGTTTTCAAAAGGAAATGTTCTTAACAACATTCAGCTCTTGGTTCTTTGAATTCACTGTTACTTTACAAAGGGAAACATTTCTCTAGACACTCTCCTGACACAAAATGAGTCTCTTTTCGTTCCACACGGGAAATCTTCTTTCTTGACCTTTGTCTTGTAGAATTGTGCGTTCCGTGTTAGTTTTCAAAAGGAAATGTTCTTAACAACATTCAGCTCTTGGTTCTTTGAATTCACTGTTACTTTACAAAGGGAAACATTTCTCTAGACACTCTCCTGACACAAAATGAGTCTCTTTTCGTTCCACACGGGAAATCTTCTTTCTTGACCTTCGTCTTGTAGAATTGTGCGTTCCGTGTTAGTTTTCAAAAGGAAATGTTCTTAACAACATTCAGCTCTTGGTTCATTGAATTCACTGTTACTTTACAAAGGGAAACATTTCTCTAGACACTCTCCTGACACAAAATGAGTCTCTTTTCGTTCCACACGGGAAATCTTCTTTCTTGACCTTCGTCTTGTAGAATTGTGCGTTCCCTGTTAGTTTTCAAAAGGAAATGTTCTTAACAACATTCAGCTCTTGGTTCTTTGAATTCACTGTTACTTTACAAAGGGAAACATTTCTCTAGACACTCTCCTGACACAAAATGAGTCTCTTTTCGTTCCACACGGGAAATCTTCTTTCTTGACCTTCGTCTTGTAGAATTGTGCGTTCCGTGTTAGTTTTCAAAAGGAAATGTTCTTAACAACATTCAGCTCTTGGTTCTTTGAATTCACTGTTACTTTACAAAGGGAAACATTTCTCTAGACACTCTCCTGACACAAAATGAGTCTCTTTTCGTTCCACACGGGAAATCTTCTTTCTTGACCTTCGTCTTGTAGAATTGTGCGTTCCGTGTTAGTTTTCAAAAGGAAATGTTCTTAACAACATTCAGCTCTTGGTTCTTTGAATTCACTGTTACTTTACAAAGGGAAACATTTCTCTAGACACTCTCCTGACACAAAATGAGTCTCTTTTCGTTCCACACGGGAAATCTTCTTTCTTGACCTTCGTCTTGTAGAATTGTGCGTTCCCTGTTAGTTTTCAAAAGGAAATGTTCTTAACAACATTCAGCTCTTGGTTCTTTGAATTCACTCTTACTTTACAAAGGGAAACATTTCTCTAGACACTCTCCTGACACAAAATGAGTCTCTTTTCGTTCCACACGGGAAATCTTCTTTCTTGACCTTCGTCTTGTAGAATTGTGCGTTCCCTGTTAGTTTTCAAAAGGAAATGTTCTTAACAACATTCAGCTCTTGGTTCTTTGAATTCACTGTTACTTTACAAAGGGAAACATTTCTCTAGACACTCTCCTGACACAAAATGAGTCTCTTTTCGTTCCACACGGGAAATCTTCTTTCTTGACCTTCGTCTTGTAGAATTGTGCGTTCCGTGTTAGTTTTCAAAAGGAAATGTTCTTAACAACATTCAGCTCTTGGTTCTTTGAATTCACTGTTACTTTACAAAGGGAAACATTTCTCTAGACACTCTCCTGACACAAAATGAGTCTCTTTTCGTTCCACACGGGAAATCTTCTTTCTTGACCTTCGTCTTGTAGAATTGTGCGTTCCGTGTTAGTTTTCAAAAGGAAATGTTCTTAACAACATTCAGCTCTTGGTTCTTTGAATTCACTGTTACTTTACAAAGGGAAACATTTCTCTAGACACTCTCCTGACACGAAATGAGTCTCTTTTCGTTCCACACGGGAAATCTTCTTTCTTGACCTCGTCTTGTAGAATTGTGCGTTCCGTGTTAGTTTTCAAAAGGAAATGTTCTTAACAACATTCAGCTCTTGGTTCTTTGAATTCACTGTTACTTTACAAAGGGAAACATTTCTCTAGACACTCTCCTGACACAAAATGAGTCTCTTTTCGTTCCACACGGGAAATCTTCTTTCTTGACCTTCGTCTTGTAGAATTGTGCGTTCCGTGTTAGTTTTCAAAAGGAAATGTTCTTAACAACATTCAGCTCTTGGTTCATTTAATTCACTGTTACTTTACAAAGGGAAACATTTCTCTAGACACTCTCCTGACACAAAATGAGTGTCTTTTCGTTCCACACGGGAAATCTTCTTTCTTGACCTTTGTCTTATAGAATTGTGCGTTCCGTGTTAGTTTTCAAAAGGAAATGTTCTTAACAACATTCAGCTCTTGGTTCTTTGAATTCACTGTTACTTTACAAAGGGAAACATTTCTCTAGACACTCTCCTGACACAAAATGAGTCTCTTTTCGTTCCACACGGGAAATCTTCTTTCTTGACCTTCGTCTTGTAGAATTGTGCGTTCCGTGTTAGTTTTCAAAAGGAAATGTTCTTAACAACATTCAGCTCTTGGTTCTTTGAATTCACTGTTACTTTACAAAGGGAAACACTTCTCTAGACACTCTCCTGACACAAAATGAGTCTCTTTTCGTTCCACACGGGAAATCTTCTTTCTTGACCTCGTCTTGTAGAATTGTGCGTTCCGTGTTAGTTTTCAAAAGGAAATGTTCTTAACAACATTCAGCTCTTGGTTCTTTGAATTCACTGTTACTTTACAAAGGGAAACATTTCTCTAGACACTCTCCTGACACAAAATGAGTCTCTTTTCGTTCCACACGGGAAATCTTCTTTCTTGACCCTCGTCTTGTAGAATTGTGCGTTCCGTGTTAGTTTTCAAAAGGAAATGTTCTTAACAACATTCAGCTCTTGGTTCTTTGAATTCACTGTTACTTTACAAAGGGAAACATTTCTCTAGACACTCTCCTGACACAAAATGAGTCTCTTTTCGTTCCACACGGGAAATCTTCTTTCTTGACCTTCGTCTTGTAGAATTGTGCGTTCCGTGTTAGTTTTCAAAAGGAAATGTTCTTAACAACATTCAGCTCTTGGTTCTTTGAATTCACTGTTACTTTACAAAGGGAAACATTTCTCTAGACACTCTCCTGACACAAAATGAGTCTCTTTTCGTTCCACACGGGAAATCTTCTTTCTTGACCTTCGTCTTGTAGAATTGTGCGTTCCCTGTTAGTTTTCAAAAGGAAATGTTCTTAACAACATTCAGCTCTTGGTTCTTTGAATTCACTGTTACTTTACAAAGGGAAACATTTCTCTAGACACTCTCCTGACACAAAATGAGTCTCTTTTCGTTCCACACGGGAAATCTTCTTTCTTGACCTTCGTCTTGTAGAATTGTGCGTTCCGTGTTAGTTTTCAAAAGGAAATGTTCTTAACAACATTCAGCTCTTGGTTCTTTGAATTCACTGTTACTTTACAAAGGGAAACATTTCTCTAGACACTCTCCTGACACAAAATGAGTCTCTTTTCGTTCCACACGGGAAATCTTCTTTCTTGACCTTCGTCTTGTAGAATTGTGCGTTCCGTGTTAGTTTTCAAAAGGAAATGATCTTAACAACATTCAGCTCTTGGTTCTTTGAATTCACTGTTACTTTACAAAGGGAAACATTTCTCTAGACACTCTCCTGACACAAAATGAGTCTCTTTTCGTTCCACACGGGAAATCTTCTTTCTTGACCTTCGTCTTGTAGAATTGTGCGTTCCGTGTTAGTTTTCAAAAGGAAATGCTCTTAACAACATTCAGCTCTTGGTTCTTTGAATTCACTGTTACTTTACAAAGGGAAACATTTCTCTAGACACTCTCCTGACACAAAATGAGTCTCTTTTCGTTCCACACGGGAAATCTTCTTTCTTGACCTTCGTCTTGTAGAATTGTGCGTTCCGTGTTAGTTTTCAAAAGGAAATGTTCTTAACAACATTCAGCTCTTGGTTCTTTGAATTCACTGTTACTTTACAAAGGGAAACATTTCTCTAGACACTCTCCTGACACAAAATGAGTCTCTTTTCGTTCCACACGGGAAATCTTCTTTCTTGACCTTCGTCTTGTAGAATTGTGCGTTCCGTGTTAGTTTTCAAAAGGAAATGTTCTTAACAACATTCAGCTCTTGGTTCTTTGAATTCACTGTTACTTTACAAAGGGAAACATTTCTCTAGACTCTCTCCTGACACAAAATGAGTCTCTTTTCGTTCCACACGGGAAATCTACTTTCTTGACCTTCGTCTTGTAGAATTGTGCGTTCCCTGTTAGTTTTCAAAAGGAAATGTTCTTAACAACATTCAGCTCTTGGTTCTTTGAATTCACTGTTACTTTACAAAGGGAAACATTTCTCTAGACACTCTCCTGACACAAAATGAGTCTCTTTTCGTTCCACACGGGAAATCTTCTTTCTTGACCTTCGTCTTGTAGAATTGTGCGTTCCGTGTTAGTTTTCAAAAGGAAATGTTCTTAACAACATTCAGCTCTTGGTTCTTTGAATTCACTGTTACTTTACAAAGGGAAACATTTCTCTAGACACTCTCCTGACACAAAATGAGTCTCTTTTCGTTCCACACGGGAAATCTACTTTCTTGACCTTCGTCTTGTAGAATTGTGCGTTCCCTGTTAGTTTTCAAAAGGAAATGTTGTTAACAACATTCAGCTCTTGGTTCTTTGAATTCACTGTTACTTTACAAAGGGAAACATTTCTCTAGGCACTCTCCTGACACAAAATGAGTCTCTTTTCGTTCCACACGGGAAATCTTCTTTCTTGACCTTCGTCTTGTAGAATTGTGCGTTCCGTGTTAGTTTTCAAAAGGAAATGTTCTTAACAACATTCAGCTCTTGGTTCTTTGAATTCACTGTTACTTTACAAAGGGAAACATTTCTCTAGACACTCTCCTGACACAAAATGAGTCTCTTTTCGTTCCACACGGGAAATCTTCTTTCTTGACCTTCGTCTTGTAGAATTGTGCGTTCCGTGTTAGTTTTCAAAAGGAAATGTTCTTAACAACATTCAGCTCTTGGTTCTTTGAATTCACTGTTACTTTACAAAGGGAAACATTTCTCTAGACACTCTCCTGACACAAAATGAGTCTCTTTTCGTTCCACACGGGAAATCTTCTTTCTTGACCTTCGTCTTGTAGAATTGTGCGTTCCGTGTTAGTTTTCAAAAGGAAATGTTCTTAACAACATTCAGCTCTTGGTTCTTTGAATTCACTGTTACTTTACAAAGGGAAACATTTCTCTAGACACTCTCCTGACACAAAATGAGTCTCTTTTCGTTCCACACGGGAAATCTTCTTTCTTGACCTTCGTCTTGTAGAATTGTGCGTTACGTGTTAGTTTTCAAAAGGAAATGTTCTTAACAACATTCAGCTCTTGGTTCTTTGAATTCACTGTTACTTTACAAAGGGAAACATTTCTCTAGACACTCTCCTGACACAAAATGAGTCTCTTTTCGTTCCACACGGGAAATCTTCTTTCTTGACCTTCGTCTTGTAGAATTGTGCGTTCCGTGTTAGTTTTCAAAAGGAAATGTTCTTAACAACATTCAGCTCTTGGTTCTTTGAATTCACTGTTACTTTACAAAGGGAAACATTTCTCTAGACACTCTCCTGACACAAAATGAGTCTCTTTTCGTTCCACACGGGAAATCTTCTTTCTTGACCTTCGTCTTGTAGAATTGTGCGTTCCGTGTTAGTTTTCAAAAGGAAATGTTCTTAACAACATTCAGCTCTTGGTTCTTTGAATTCACTGTTACTTTACAAAGGGAAGCATTTCTCTAGACACTCTCCTGACACAAAATGAGTCTCTTTTCGTTCCACACGGGAAATCTTCTTTCTTGACCTTCGTCTTGTAGAATTGTGCGTTCCGTGTTAGTTTTCAAAAGGAAATGTTCTTAACAACATTCAGCTCTTGGTTCTTTGAATTCACTGTTACTTTACAAAGGGAAACATTTCTCTAGACACTCTCCTGACACAAAATGAGTCTCTTTTCGTTCCACACGGGAAATCTTCTTTCTTGACCTTCGTCTTGTAGAATTGTGCGTTCCCTGTTAGTTTTCAAAAGGAAATGTTCTTAACAACATTCAGCTCTTGGTTCTTTGAATTCACTGTTACTTTACAAAGGGAAACATTTCTCTAGACACTCTCCTGACACAAAATGAGTCTCTTTTCGTTCCACACGGGAAATCTTCTTTCTTGACCTTCGTCTTGTAGAATTGTGCGTTCCGTGTTAGTTTTCAAAAGGAAATGTTCTTAACAACATTCAGCTCTTGGTTCTTTGAATTCACTGTTACTTTACAAAGGGAAACATTTCTCTAGACACTCTCCTGACACAAAATGAGTCTCTTTTCGTTCCACACGGGAAATCTTCTTTCTTGACCCTCGTCTTGTAGAATTGTGCGTTCCGTGTTAGTTTTCAAAAGGAAATGTTCTTAACAACATTCAGCTCTTGGTTCTTTGAATTCACTGTTACTTTACAAAGGGAAACATTTCTCTAGACACTCTCCTGACACAAAATGAGTCTCTTTTCGTTCCACACGGGAAATCTTCTTTCTTGACCTTCGTCTTGTAGAATTGTGCGTTCCGTGTTAGTTTTCAAAAGGAAATGTTCTTAACAACATTCAGCTCTTGGTTCTTTGAATTCACTGTTACTTTACAAAGGGAAACATTTCTCTAGACACTCTCCTGACACAAAATGAGTCTCTTTTCGTTCCACACGGGAAATCTTCTTTCTTGACCTTCGTCTTGTAGAATTGTGCGTTCCGTGTTAGTTTTCAAAAGGAAATGTTCTTAACAACATTCAGCTCTTGGTTCTTTGAATTCACTGTTACTTTACAAAGGGAAACATTTCTCTAGACACTCTCCTGACACAAAATGAGTCTCTTTTCGTTCCACACGGGAAATCTTCTTTCTTGACCTTCGTCTTGTAGAATTGTGCGTTCCGTGTTAGTTTTCAAAAGGAAATGTTCTTAACAACATTCAGCTCTTGGTTCTTTGAATTCACTGTTACTTTACAAAGGGAAACATTTCTCTAGACACTCTCCTGACACAAAATGAGTCTCTTTTCGTTCCACACGGGAAATCTTCTTTCTTGACCTTCGTCTTGTAGAATTGTGCGTTCCGTGTTAGTTTTCAAAAGGAAATGTTCTTAACAACATTCAGCTCTTGGTTCTTTGAATTCACTGTTACTTTACAAAGGGAAACATTTCTCTAGACACTCTCCTGACACAAAATGAGTCTCTTTTCGTTCCACACGGGAAATCTTCTTTCTTGACCTTCGTCTTGTAGAATTGTGCGTTCCGTGTTAGTTTTCAAAAGGAAATGTTCTTAACAACATTCAGCTCTTGGTTCTTTGAATTCACTGTTACTTTACAAAGGGAAACATTTCTCTAGACACTCTCCTGACACAAAATGAGTCTCTTTTCGTTCCACACGGGAAATCTTCTTTCTTGACCTTCGTCTTGTAGAATTGTGCGTTCCGTGTTAGTTTTCAAAAGGAAATGTTCTTAACAACATTCAGCTCTTGGTTCTTTGAATTCACTGTTACTTTACAAAGGGAAACATTTCTCTAGACACTCTCCTGACACAAAATGAGTCTCTTTTCGTTCCACACGGGAAATCTTCTTTCTTGACCTTCGTCTTGTAGAATTGTGCGTTCCGTGTTAGTTTTCAAAAGGAAATGTTCTTAACAACATTCAGCTCTTGGTTCTTTGAATTCACTGTTACTTTACAAAGGGAAACATTTCTCTAGACACTCTCCTGACACAAAATGAGTCTCTTTTCGTTCCACACGGGAAATCTTCTTTCTTGACCTTCGTCTTGTAGAATTGTGCGTTCCGTGTTAGTTTTCAAAAGGAAATGTTCTTAACAACATTCAGCTCTTGGTTCTTTGAATTCACTGTTACTTTACAAAGGGAAACATTTCTCTAGACACTCTCCTGACACAAAATGAGTCTCTTTTCGTTCCACACGGGAAATCTTCTTTCTTGACCTTCGTCTTGTAGAATTGTGCGTTCCGTGTTAGTTTTCAAAAGGAAATGTTCTTAACAACATTCAGCTCTTGGTTCTTTGAATTCACTGTTACTTTACAAAGGGAAACATTTCTCTAGACACTCTCCTGACACAAAATGAGTCTCTTTTCGTTCCACACGGGAAATCTTCTTTCTTGACCTTCGTCTTGTAGAATTGTGCGTTCCGTGTTAGTTTTCAAAAGGAAATGTTCTTAACAACATTCAGCTCTTGGTTCTTTGAATTCACTGTTACTTTACAAAGGGAAACATTTCTCTAGACACTCTCCTGACACAAAATGAGTCTCTTTTCGTTCCACACGGGAAATCTTCTTTCTTGACCTTCGTCTTGTAGAATTGTGCGTTCCGTGTTAGTTTTCAAAAGGAAATGTTCTTAACAACATTCAGCTCTTGGTTCTTTGAATTCACTGTTACTTTACAAAGGGAAACATTTCTCTAGACACTCTCCTGACACAAAATGAGTCTCTTTTCGTTCCACACGGGAAATCTTCTTTCTTGACCTTCGTCTTGTAGAATTGTGCGTTCCGTGTTAGTTTTCAAAAGGAAATGTTCTTAACAACATTCAGCTCTTGGTTCTTTGAATTCACTGTTACTTTACAAAGGGAAACATTTCTCTAGACACTCTCCTGACACAAAATGAGTCTCTTTTCGTTCCACACGGGAAATCTTCTTTCTTGACCTTCGTCTTGTAGAATTGTGCGTTCCGTGTTAGTTTTCAAAAGGAAATGTTCTTAACAACATTCAGCTCTTGGTTCTTTGAATTCACTGTTACTTTACAAAGGGAAACATTTCTCTAGACACTCTCCTGACACAAAATGAGTCTCTTTTCGTTCCACACGGGAAATCTTCTTTCTTGACCTTCGTCTTGTAGAATTGTGCGTTCCGTGTTAGTTTTCAAAAGGAAATGTTCTTAACAACATTCAGCTCTTGGTTCTTTGAATTCACTGTTACTTTACAAAGGGAAACATTTCTCTAGACACTCTCCTGACACAAAATGAGTCTCTTTTCGTTCCACACGGGAAATCTTCTTTCTTGACCTTCGTCTTGTAGAATTGTGCGTTCCGTGTTAGTTTTCAAAAGGAAATGTTCTTAACAACATTCAGCTCTTGGTTCTTTGAATTCACTGTTACTTTACAAAGGGAAACATTTCTCTAGACACTCTCCTGACACAAAATGAGTCTCTTTTCGTTCCACACGGGAAATCTTCTTTCTTGACCTTCGTCTTGTAGAATTGTGCGTTCCGTGTTAGTTTTCAAAAGGAAATGTTCTTAACAACATTCAGCTCTTGGTTCTTTGAATTCACTGTTACTTTACAAAGGGAAACATTTCTCTAGACACTCTCCTGACACAAAATGAGTCTCTTTTCGTTCCACACGGGAAATCTTCTTTCTTGACCTTCGTCTTGTAGAATTGTGCGTTCCGTGTTAGTTTTCAAAAGGAAATGTTCTTAACAACATTCAGCTCTTGGTTCTTTGAATTCACTGTTACTTTACAAAGGGAAACATTTCTCTAGACACTCTCCTGACACAAAATGAGTCTCTTTTCGTTCCACACGGGAAATCTTCTTTCTTGACCTTCGTCTTGTAGAATTGTGCGTTCCGTGTTAGTTTTCAAAAGGAAATGTTCTTAACAACATTCAGCTCTTGGTTCTTTGAATTCACTGTTACTTTACAAAGGGAAACATTTCTCTAGACACTCTCCTGACACAAAATGAGTCTCTTTTCGTTCCACACGGGAAATCTTCTTTCTTGACCTTCGTCTTGTAGAATTGTGCGTTCCGTGTTAGTTTTCAAAAGGAAATGTTCTTAACAACATTCAGCTCTTGGTTCTTTGAATTCACTGTTACTTTACAAAGGGAAACATTTCTCTAGACACTCTCCTGACACAAAATGAGTCTCTTTTCGTTCCACACGGGAAATCTTCTTTCTTGACCTTCGTCTTGTAGAATTGTGCGTTCCGTGTTAGTTTTCAAAAGGAAATGTTCTTAACAACATTCAGCTCTTGGTTCTTTGAATTCACTGTTACTTTACAAAGGGAAACATTTCTCTAGACACTCTCCTGACACAAAATGAGTCTCTTTTCGTTCCACACGGGAAATCTTCTTTCTTGACCTTCGTCTTGTAGAATTGTGCGTTCCGTGTTAGTTTTCAAAAGGAAATGTTCTTAACAACATTCAGCTCTTGGTTCTTTGAATTCACTGTTACTTTACAAAGGGAAACATTTATCTAGACACTCTCCTGACACAAAATGAGTCTCTTTTCGTTCCACACGGGAAATCTTCTTTCTTGTCCTCGTCTTGTAGAATTGTGCGTTCCGTGTTAGTTTTCAAAAGGAAATGTTCTTAACAACATTCAGCTCTTGGTTCTTTGAATTCACTGTTACTTTACAAAGGGAAACATTTCTCTAGACACTCTCCTGACACAAAATGAGTCTCTTTTCGTTCCACACGGGAAATCTTCTTTCTTGACCTTCGTCTTGTAGAATTGTGCGTTCCGTGTTAGTTTTCAAAAGGAAATGTTCTTAACAACATTCAGCTCTTGGTTCTTTGAATTCACTGTTACTTTACAAAGGGAAACATTTCTCTAGACACTCTCCTGACACAAAATGAGTCTCTTTTCGTTCCACACGGGAAATCTTCTTTCTTGACCTTCGTCTTGTAGAATTGTGCGTTCCGTGTTAGTTTTCAAAAGGAAATGTTCTTAACAACATTCAGCTCTTGGTTCTTTGAATTCACTGTTACTTTACAAAGGGAAACATTTCTCTAGACACTCTCCTGACACAAAATGAGTCTCTTTTCGTTCCACACGGGAAATCTTCTTTCTTGACCTTCGTCTTGTAGAATTGTGCGTTCCGTGTTAGTTTTCAAAAGGAAATGTTCTTAACAACATTCAGCTCTTGGTTCTTTGAATTCACTGTTACTTTACAAAGGGAAACATTTCTCTAGACACTCTCCTGACACAAAATGAGTCTCTTTTCGTTCCACACGGGAAATCTTCTTTCTTGACCTTCGTCTTGTAGAATTGTGCGTTCCGTGTTAGTTTTCAAAAGGAAATGTTCTTAACAACATTCAGCTCTTGGTTCTTTGAATTCACTGTTACTTTACAAAGGGAAACATTTCTCTAGACACTCTCCTGACACAAAATGAGTCTCTTTTCGTTCCACACGGGAAATCTTCTTTCTTGACCTTCGTCTTGTAGAATTGTGCGTTCCGTGTTAGTTTTCAAAAGGAAATGTTCTTAACAACATTCAGCTCTTGGTTCTTTGAATTCACTGTTACTTTACAAAGGGAAACATTTCTCTAGACACTCTCCTGACACAAAATGAGTCTCTTTTCGTTCCACACGGGAAATCTTCTTTCTTGACCTTCGTCTTGTAGAATTGTGCGTTCCGTGTTAGTTTTCAAAAGGAAATGTTCTTAACAACATTCAGCTCTTGGTTCTTTGAATTCACTGTTACTTTACAAAGGGAAACATTTCTCTAGACACTCTCCTGACACAAAATGAGTCTCTTTTCGTTCCACACGGGAAATCTTCTTTCTTGACCTTCGTCTTGTAGAATTGTGCGTTCCGTGTTAGTTTTCAAAAGGAAATGTTCTTAACAACATTCAGCTCTTGGTTCTTTGAATTCACTGTTACTTTACAAAGGGAAACATTTCTCTAGACACTCTCCTGACACAAAATGAGTCTCTTTTCGTTCCACACGGGAAATCTTCTTTCTTGACCTTCATCTTGTAGAATTGTGCGTTCCCTGTTAGTTTTCAAAAGGAAATGTTCTTAACAACATTCAGCTCTTGGTTCTTTGAATTCACTGTTACTTTACAAAGGGAAACATTTCTCTAGACACTCTCCTGACACAAAATGAGTCTCTTTTCGTTCCACACGGGAAATCTTCTTTCTTGACCTTCGTCTTGTAGAATTGTGCGTTCCCTGTTAGTTTTCAAAAGGAAATGTTCTTAACAACATTCAGCTCTTGGTTCTTTGAATTCACTGTTACTTTACAAAGGGAAACATTTCTCTAGACACTCTCCTGACACAAAATGAGTCTCTTTTCGTTCCACACGGGAAATCTTCTTTCTTGACCTTCGTCTTGTAGAATTGTGCGTTCCGTGTTAGTTTTCAAAAGGAAATGTTCTTAACAACATTCAGCTCTTGGTTCTTTGAATTCACTGTTACTTTACAAAGGGAAACATTTCTCTAGACACTCTCCTGACACAAAATGAGTCTCTTTTCGTTCCACACGGGAAATCTTCTTTCTTGACCTTCGTCTTGTAGAATTGTGCGTTCCGTGTTAGTTTTCAAAAGGAAATGTTCTTAACAACATTCAGCTCTTGGTTCTTTGAATTCACTGTTACTTTACAAAGGGAAACATTTCTCTAGACACTCTCCTGACACAAAATGAGTCTCTTTTCGTTCCACACGGGAAATCTTCTTTCTTGACCTTCGTCTTGTAGAATTGTGCGTTCCGTGTTAGTTTTCAAAAGGAAATGTTCTTAACAACATTCAGCTCTTGGTTCTTTGAATTCACTGTTACTTTACAAAGGGAAACATTTCTCTAGACACTCTCCTGACACAAAATGAGTCTCTTTTCGTTCCACACGGGAAATCTTCTTTCTTGACCTTCGTCTTGTAGAATTGTGCGTTCCGTGTTAGTTTTCAAAAGGAAATGTTCTTAACAACATTCAGCTCTTGGTTCTTTGAATTCACTGTTACTTTACAAAGGGAAACATTTCTCTAGACACTCTCCTGACACAAAATGAGTCTCTTTTCGTTCCACACGGGAAATCTTCTTTCTTGACCTTCGTCTTGTAGAATTGTGCGTTCCGTGTTAGTTTTCAAAAGGAAATGTTCTTAACAACATTCAGCTCTTGGTTCTTTGAATTCACTGTTACTTTACAAAGGGAAACATTTCTCTAGACACTCTCCTGACACAAAATGAGTCTCTTTTCGTTCCACACGGGAAATCTTCTTTCTTGACCTTCGTCTTGTAGAATTGTGCGTTCCGTGTTAGTTTTCAAAAGGAAATGTTCTTAACAACATTCAGCTCTTGGTTCTTTGAATTCACTGTTACTTTACAAAGGGAAACATTTCTCTAGACACTCTCCTGACACAAAATGAGTCTCTTTTCGTTCCACACGGGAAATCTTCTTTCTTGACCTTCGTCTTGTAGAATTGTGCGTTCCGTGTTAGTTTTCAAAAGGAAATGTTCTTAACAACATTCAGCTCTTGGTTCTTTGAATTCACTGTTACTTTACAAAGGGAAACATTTCTCTAGACACTCTCCTGACACAAAATGAGTCTCTTTTCGTTCCACACGGGAAATCTTCTTTCTTGACCTTCGTCTTGTAGAATTGTGCGTTCCGTGTTAGTTTTCAAAAGGAAATGTTCTTAACAACATTCAGCTCTTGGTTCTTTGAATTCACTGTTACTTTACAAAGGGAAACATTTCTCTAGACACTCTCCTGACACAAAATGAGTCTCTTTTCGTTCCACACGGGAAATCTTCTTTCTTGACCTTCGTCTTGTAGAATTGTGCGTTCCGTGTTAGTTTTCAAAAGGAAATGTTCTTAACAACATTCAGCTCTTGGTTCTTTGAATTCACTGTTACTTTACAAAGGGAAACATTTCTCTAGACACTCTCCTGACACAAAATGAGTCTCTTTTCGTTCCACACGGGAAATCTTCTTTCTTGACCTTCGTCTTGTAGAATTGTGCGTTCCGTGTTAGTTTTCAAAAGGAAATGTTCTTAACAACATTCAGCTCTTGGTTCTTTGAATTCACTGTTACTTTACAAAGGGAAACATTTCTCTAGACACTCTCCTGACACAAAATGAGTCTCTTTTCGTTCCACACGGGAAATCTTCTTTCTTGACCTTCGTCTTGTAGAATTGTGCGTTCCGTGTTAGTTTTCAAAAGGAAATGTTCTTAACAACATTCAGCTCTTGGTTCTTTGAATTCACTGTTACTTTACAAAGGGAAACATTTCTCTAGACACTCTCCTGACACAAAATGAGTCTCTTTTCGTTCCACACGGGAAATCTTCTTTCTTGACCTTCGTCTTGTAGAATTGTGCGTTCCGTGTTAGTTTTCAAAAGGAAATGTTCTTAACAACATTCAGCTCTTGGTTCTTTGAATTCACTGTTACTTTACAAAGGGAAACATTTCTCTAGACACTCTCCTGACACAAAATGAGTCTCTTTTCGTTCCACACGGGAAATCTTCTTTCTTGACCTTCGTCTTGTAGAATTGTGCGTTCCGTGTTAGTTTTCAAAAGGAAATGTTCTTAACAACATTCAGCTCTTGGTTCTTTGAATTCACTGTTACTTTACAAAGGGAAACATTTCTCTAGACACTCTCCTGACACAAAATGAGTCTCTTTTCGTTCCACACGGGAAATCTTCTTTCTTGACCTTCGTCTTGTAGAATTGTGCGTTCCGTGTTAGTTTTCAAAAGGAAATGTTCTTAACAACATTCAGCTCTTGGTTCTTTGAATTCACTGTTACTTTACAAAGGGAAACATTTCTCTAGACACTCTCCTGACACAAAATGAGTCTCTTTTCGTTCCACACGGGAAATCTTCTTTCTTGACCTTCGTCTTGTAGAATTGTGCGTTCCGTGTTAGTTTTCAAAAGGAAATGTTCTTAACAACATTCAGCTCTTGGTTCTTTGAATTCACTGTTACTTTACAAAGGGAAACATTTCTCTAGACACTCTCCTGACACAAAATGAGTCTCTTTTCGTTCCACACGGGAAATCTTCTTTCTTGACCTTCGTCTTGTAGAATTGTGCGTTCCGTGTTAGTTTTCAAAAGGAAATGTTCTTAACAACATTCAGCTCTTGGTTCTTTGAATTCACTGTTACTTTACAAAGGGAAACATTTCTCTAGACACTCTCCTGACACAAAATGAGTCTCTTTTCGTTCCACACGGGAAATCTTCTTTCTTGACCTTCGTCTTGTAGAATTGTGCGTTCCGTGTTAGTTTTCAAAAGGAAATGTTCTTAACAACATTCAGCTCTTGGTTCTTTGAATTCACTGTTACTTTACAAAGGGAAACATTTCTCTAGACACTCTCCTGACACAAAATGAGTCTCTTTTCGTTCCACACGGGAAATCTTCTTTCTTGACCTTCGTCTTGTAGAATTGTGCGTTCCGTGTTAGTTTTCAAAAGGAAATGTTCTTAACAACATTCAGCTCTTGGTTCTTTGAATTCACTGTTACTTTACAAAGGGAAACATTTCTCTAGACACTCTCCTGACACAAAATGAGTCTCTTTTCGTTCCACACGGGAAATCTTCTTTCTTGACCTTCGTCTTGTAGAATTGTGCGTTCCGTGTTAGTTTTCAAAAGGAAATGTTCTTAACAACATTCAGCTCTTGGTTCTTTGAATTCACTGTTACTTTACAAAGGGAAACATTTCTCTAGACACTCTCCTGACACAAAATGAGTCTCTTTTCGTTCCACACGGGAAATCTTCTTTCTTGACCTTCGTCTTGTAGAATTGTGCGTTCCGTGTTAGTTTTCAAAAGGAAATGTTCTTAACAACATTCAGCTCTTGGTTCTTTGAATTCACTGTTACTTTACAAAGGGAAACATTTCTCTAGACACTCTCCTGACACAAAATGAGTCTCTTTTCGTTCCACACGGGAAATCTTCTTTCTTGACCTTCGTCTTGTAGAATTGTGCGTTCCGTGTTAGTTTTCAAAAGGAAATGTTCTTAACAACATTCAGCTCTTGGTTCTTTGAATTCACTGTTACTTTACAAAGGGAAACATTTCTCTAGACACTCTCCTGACACAAAATGAGTCTCTTTTCGTTCCACACGGGAAATCTTCTTTCTTGACCTTCGTCTTGTAGAATTGTGCGTTCCGTGTTAGTTTTCAAAAGGAAATGTTCTTAACAACATTCAGCTCTTGGTTCTTTGAATTCACTGTTACTTTACAAAGGGAAACATTTCTCTAGACACTCTCCTGACACAAAATGAGTCTCTTTTCGTTCCACACGGGAAATCTTCTTTCTTGACCTTCGTCTTGTAGAATTGTGCGTTCCGTGTTAGTTTTCAAAAGGAAATGTTCTTAACAACATTCAGCTCTTGGTTCTTTGAATTCACTGTTACTTTACAAAGGGAAACATTTCTCTAGACACTCTCCTGACACAAAATGAGTCTCTTTTCGTTCCACACGGGAAATCTTCTTTCTTGACCTTCGTCTTGTAGAATTGTGCGTTACATGTTAGCTTTCAAAAGGAAATGTTCTTAACAACATTCAGCTCTTGGTTCTTTGAATTCACTGTTATTTTACAAAGGGAAACACTTCTCTAAACACTCTCCTGACACAAAATGAGTCTCTTTTCGTTCCACACGGGAAATCTTCTTTCTTGACCTCGTCTTGTAGAATTGTGCGTTCCGTGTTAGTTTTCAAAAGGAAATGTTCTTAACAACATTCAGCTCTTGGTTCTTTGAATTCACTGTTACTTTACAAAGGGAAACATTTCTCTAGACACTCTCCTGACACAAAATGAGTCTCTTTTCGTTCCACACGGGAAATCTTCTTTCTTGACCTTCGTCTTGTAGAATTGTGCGTTCCGTGTTAGTTTTCAAAAGGAAATGTTCTTAACAACATTCAGCTCTTGGTTCTTTGAATTCACTGTTACTTTACAAAGGGAAACATTTCTCTAGACACTCTCCTGACACAAAATGAGTCTCTTTTCGTTCCACACGGGAAATCTTCTTTCTTGACCTTCGTCTTGTAGAATTGTGCGTTCCGTGTTAGTTTTCAAAAGGAAATGTTCTTAACAACATTCAGCTCTTGGTTCTTTGAATTCACTGTTACTTTACAAAGGGAAACATTTCTCTAGACACTCTCCTGACACAAAATGAGTCTCTTTTCGTTCCACACGGGAAATCTTCTTTCTTGACCTTCGTCTTGTAGAATTGTGCGTTCCGTGTTAGTTTTCAAAAGGAAATGTTCTTAACAACATTCAGCTCTTGGTTCTTTGAATTCACTCTTACTTTACAAAGGGAAACATTTCTCTAGACACTCTCCTGACACAAAATGAGTCTCTTTTCGTTCCACACGGGAAATCTTCTTTCTTGACCTTCGTCTTGTAGAATTGTGCGTTCCGTGTTAGTTTTCAAAAGGAAATGTTCTTAACAACATTCAGCTCTTGGTTCTTTGAATTCACTGTTACTTTACAAAGGGAAACATTTCTCTAGACACTCTCCTGACACAAAATGAGTCTCTTTTCGTTCCACACGGGAAATCTTCTTTCTTGACCTTCGTCTTGTAGAATTGTGCGTTCCGTGTTAGTTTTCAAAAGGAAATGTTCTTAACAACATTCAGCTCTTGGTTCTTTGAATTCACTGTTACTTTACAAAGGGAAACATTTCTCTAGACACTCTCCTGACACAAAATGAGTCTCTTTTCGTTCCACACGGGAAATCTTCTTTCTTGACCTTCGTCTTGTAGAATTGTGCGTTCCGTGTTAGTTTTCAAAAGGAAATGTTCTTAACAACATTCAGCTCTTGGTTCTTTGAATTCACTGTTACTTTACAAAGGGAAACATTTCTCTAGAGAGTCTCCTGACACAAAATGAGTCTCTTTTCGTTCCACACGGGAAATCTTCTTTCTTGAACTTCGTCTTGTAGAATTGTGCGTTCCCTGTTAGTTTTCAAAAGGAAATGTTCTTAACAACATTCAGCTCTTGGTTCTTTGAATTCACTGTTACTTTACAAAGGGAAACATTTCTCTAGACACTCTCCTGACACAAAATGAGTCTCTTTTCGTTCCACACGGGAAATCTTCTTTCTTGACCTTCGTCTTGTAGAATTGTGCGTTCCGTGTTAGTTTTCAAAAGGAAATGTTCTTAACAACATTCAGCTCTTGGTTCTTTGAATTCACTGTTACTTTACAAAGGGAAACATTTCTCTAGACACTCTCCTGACACAAAATGAGTCTCTTTTCGTTCCACACGGGAAATCTTCTTTCTTGACCTTCGTCTTGTAGAATTGTGCGTTCCGTGTTAGTTTTCAAAAGGAAATGTTCTTAACAACATTCAGCTTTCGGTTCTTTGAATTCACTGTTACTTTACAAAGGGAAACATTTCTCTAGACTCTCTCCTGACACAAAATGAGTCTCTTTTCGTTCCACACGGGAAATCTTCTTTCTTGACCTTCGTCTTGTAGAATTGTGCGTTCCGTGTTAGTTTTCAAAAGGAAATGTTCTTAACAACATTCAGCTCTTGGTTCTTTGAATTCACTGTTACTTTACAAAGGGAAACATTTCTCTAGACACTCTCCTGACACAAAATGAGTCTCTTTTCGTTCCACACGGGAAATCTTCTTTCTTGACCTTCGTCTTGTAGAATTGTGCGTTCCGTGTTAGTTTTCAAAAGGAAATGTTCTTAACAACATTCAGCTCTTGGTTCTTTGAATTCACTGTTACTTTACAAAGGGAAACATTTCTCTAGACACTCTCCTGACACAAAATGAGTCTCTTTTCGTTCCACACGGGAAATCTTCTTTCTTGACCTTCGTCTTGTAGAATTGTGCGTTCCGTGTTAGTTTTCAAAAGGAAATGTTCTTAACAACATTCAGCTCTTGGTTCTTTGAATTCACTGTTACTTTACAAAGGGAAACATTTCTCTAGACACTCTCCTGACACAAAATGAGTCTCCTTTCGTTCCACACGGGAAATCTTCTTTCTTGACCTTCGTCTTGTTGAATTGTGCGTTCCGTGTTAGTTTTCAAAAGGAAATGTTCTTAACAACATTCAGCTCTTGGTTCTTTGAATTCACTGTTACTTTACAAAGGGAAACATTTCTCTAGACACTCTCCTGACACAAAATGAGTCTCTTTTCGTTCCACACGGGAAATCTTCTTTCTTGACCTTCGTCTTGTAGAATTGTGCGTTCCGTGTTAGTTTTCAAAAGGAAATGTTCTTAACAACATTCAGCTCTTGGTTCTTTGAATTCACTGTTACTTTACAAAGGGAAACATTTCTCTAGACACTCTCCTGACACAAAATGAGTCTCTTTTCGTTCCACACGGGAAATCTTCTTTCTTGACCTTCGTCTTGTAGAATTGTGCGTTCCGTGTTAGTTTTCAAAAGGAAATGTTCTTAACAACATTCAGCTCTTGGTTCTTTGAATTCACTGTTACTTTACAAAGGGAAACATTTCTCTAGACACTCTCCTGACACAAAATGAGTCTCTTTTCGTTCCACACGGGAAATCTTCTTTCTTGACCTTCGTCTTGTAGAATTGTGCGTTCCGTGTTAGTTTTCAAAAGGAAATGTTCTTAACAACATTCAGCTCTTGGTTCTTTGAATTCACTGTTACTTTACAAAGGGAAACATTTCTCTAGACACTCTCCTGACACAAAATGAGTCTCTTTTCGTTCCACACGGGAAATCTTCTTTCTTGACCTTCGTCTTGTAGAATTGTGCGTTCCGTGTTAGTTTTCAAAAGGAAATGTTCTTAACAACATTCAGCTCTTGGTTCTTTGAATTCACTGTTACTTTACAAAGGGAAACATTTCTCTAGACACTCTCCTGACACAAAATGAGTCTCTTTTCGTTCCACACGGGAAATCTTCTTTCTTGACCTTCGTCTTGTAGAATTGTGCGTTCCGTGTTAGTTTTCAAAAGGAAATGTTCTTAACAACATTCAGCTCTTGGTTCTTTGAATTCACTGTTACTTTACAAAGGGAAACATTTCTCTAGACACTCTCCTGACACAAAATGAGTCTCTTTTCGTTCCACACGGGAAATCTTCTTTCTTGACCTTCGTCTTGTAGAATTGTGCGTTCCGTGTTAGTTTTCAAAAGGAAATGTTCTTAACAACATTCAGCTCTTGGTTCTTTGAATTCACTCTTACTTTACAAAGGGAAACATTTCTCTAGACACTCTCCTGACACAAAATGAGTCTCTTTTCGTTCCACACGGGAAATCTTCTTTCTTGACCTTCGTCTTGTAGAATTGTGCGTTCCGTGTTAGTTTTCAAAAGGAAATGTTCTTAACAACATTCAGCTCTTGGTTCTTTGAATTCACTGTTACTTTACAAAGGGAAACATTTCTCTAGACACTCTCCTGACACAAAATGAGTCTCTTTTCGTTCCACACGGGAAATCTTCTTTCTTGACCTTCGTCTTATAGAATTGTGCGTTCCGTGTTAGTTTTCAAAAGGAAATGTTCTTAACAACATTCAGCTCTTGGTTCTTTGAATTCACTGTTACTTTACAAAGGGAAACATTTCTCTAGACACTCTCCTGACACAAAATGAGTCTCTTTTCGTTCCACACGGGAAATCTTCTTTCTTGACCTTCGTCTTGTAGAATTGTGCGTTCCGTGTTAGTTTTCAAAAGGAAATGTTCTTAACAACATTCAGCTCTTGGTTCATTGAATTCACTGTTACTTTACAAAGGGAAACATTTCTCTAGACACTCTCCTGACACAAAATGAGTCTCTTTTCGTTCCACACGGGAAATCTTCTTTCTTGACCTTCGTCTTGTAGAATTGTGCGTTCCGTGTTAGTTTTCAAAAGGAAATGTTCTTAACAACATTCAGCTCTTGGTTCTTTGAATTCACTGTTACTTTACAAAGGGAAACATTTCTCTAGACACTCTCCTGACACAAAATGAGTGTCTTTTCGTTCCACACGGGAAATCTTTCTTGACCTTCGTCTTGTAGAATTGTGCGTCCGTGTTAGTTTTCAAAAGGAAATGTTCTTAACAACATTCAGCTCTTGGTTCATTGAATTCACTGTTACTTTACAAAGGGAAACATTTCTCTAGACACTCTCCTGACACAAAATGAGTCTCTTTTCGTTCCACACGGGAAATCTTCTTTCTTGACCTTCGTCTTGTAGAATTGTGCGTTCCGTGTTAGTTTTCAAAAGGAAATGTTCTTAACAACATTCAGCTCTTGGTTCTTTGAATTCACTGTTACTTTACAAAGGGAAACATTTCTCTAGACACTCTCCTGACACAAAATGAGTCTCTTTTCGTTCCACACGGGAAATCTTCTTTCTTGACCTTCGTCTTGTAGAATTGTGCGTTCCGTGTTAGTTTTCAAAAGGAAATGTTCTTAACAACATTCAGCTCTTGGTTCTTTGAATTCACTGTTACTTTACAAAGGGAAACATTTCTCTAGACACTCTCCTGACACAAAATGAGTCTCTTTTCGTTCCACACGGGAAATCTTCTTTCTTGACCTTCGTCTTGTAGAATTGTGCGTTCCGTGTTAGTTTTCAAAAGGAAATGTTCTTAACAACATTCAGCTCTTGGTTCTTTGAATTCACTGTTACTTTACAAAGGGAAACATTTCTCTAGACACTCTCCTGACACAAAATGAGTCTCTTTTCGTTCCACACGGGAAATCTTCTTTCTTGACCTTCGTCTTGTAGAATTGTGCGTTGCGTGTTAGTTTTCAAAAGGAAATGTTCTTAACAACATTCAGCTCTTGGTTCTTTGAATTCACTGTTACTTTACAAAGGGAAACATTTCTCTAGACACTCTCCTGACACAAATGAATCTCTTTTCGTTCCACACGGGAAATCTAGTTTCTTGACCTTCGTCTTGTGGAATTGTGCGTTCCGTGTTAGTTTTCAAAAGGAAATGTTCTTAACAACATTCAGCTCTTGGTTCTTTGAATTCACTGTTACTTTACAAAGGGAAACATTTCTCTAGACACTCTCCTGACACAAAATGAGTCTCTTTTCGTTCCACACGGGAAATCTTCTTTCTTGACCTTCGTCTTGTAGAATTGTGCGTTCCGTGTTAGTTTTCAAAAGGAAATGTTCTTAACAACATTCAGCTCTTGGTTCTTTGAATTCACTGTTACTTTACAAAGGGAAACATTTCTCTAGACACTCTCCTGACACAAAATGAGTCTCTTTTCGTTCCACACGGGAAATCTTCTTTCTTGACCTTCGTCTTGTAGAATTGTGCGTTCCGTGTTAGTTTTCAAAAGGAAATGTTCTTAACAACATTCAGCTCTTGGTTCTTTGAATTCACTGTTACTTTACAAAGGGAAACATTTCTCTAGACACTCTCCTGACACAAAATGAGTCTCTTTTCGTTCCACACGGGAAATCTTCTTTCTTGACCTTCGTCTTGTAGAATTGTGCGTTTCGTGTTAGTTTTCAAAAGGAAATGTTCTTAACAACATTCAGCTCTTGGTTCTTTGAATTCACTGTTACTTTACAAAGGGAAACATTTCTCTAGACACTCTCCTGACACAAAATGAGTCTCTTTTCGTTCCACACGGGAAATCTTCTTTCTTGACCTTCGTCTTGTAGAATTGTGCGTTCCGTGTTAGTTTTCAAAAGGAAATGTTCTTAACAACATTCAGCTCTTGGTTCTTTGAATTCACTGTTACTTTACAAAGGGAAACATTTCTCTAGACACTCTCCTGACACAAAATGAGTCTCTTTTCGTTCCACACGGGAAATCTTCTTTCTTGACCTTCGTCTTGTAGAATTGTGCGTTTCGTGTTAGTTTTCAAAAGGAAATGTTCTTAACAACATTCAGCTCTTGGTTCTTTGAATTCACTGTTACTTTACAAAGGGAAACATTTCTCTAGACACTCTCCTGACACAAAATGAGTCTCTTTTCGTTCCACACGGGAAATCTTCTTTCTTGACCTTCGTCTTGTAGAATTGTGCGTTCCGTGTTAGTTTTCAAAAGGAAATGTTCTTAACAACATTCAGCTCTTGGTTCATTGAATTCTTTGTTACTTTACAAAGGGAAACATTTCTCTAGACACTCTCCTGACACAAAATGAATCTCTTTTCGTTCCACACGGGAAATCTTCTTTCTTGACCTTCGTCTTGTAGAATTGTGCGTTCCGTGTTAGTTTTCAAAAGGAAATGTTCTTAACAACATTCAGCTCTTGGTTCTTTGAATTCACTGTTACTTTACAAAGGGAAACATTTCTCTAGACACTCTCCTGACACAAAATGAGTCTCTTTTCGTTCCACACGGGAAATCTTCTTTCTTGACCTTCGTCTTGTAGAATTGTGCGTTCCGTGTTAGTTTTCAAAAGGAAATGTTCTTAACAACATTCAGCTCTTGGTTCATTGAATTCACTGTTACTTTACAAAGGGAAACATTTCTCTAGACACTCTCCTGACACAAAATGAGTCTCTTTTCGTTCCACACGGGATATCTTCTTTCTTGACCTTCGTCTTGTAGAATTGTGCGTTTCGTGTTAGTTTTCAAAAGGAAATGTTCTTAACAACATTCAGCTCTTGGTTCTTTGAATTCACTGTTACTTTACAAAGGGAAACATTTCTCTAGACACTCTCCTGACACAAAATGAGTCTCTTTTCGTTCCACACGGGAAATCTTCTTTCTTGACCTTCGTCTTGTAGAATTGTGCGTTCCGTGTTAGTTTTCAAAAGGAAATGTTCTTAACAACATTCAGCTCTTGGTTCTTTGAATTCACTGTTACTTTACAAAGGGAAACATTTCTCTAGACACTCTCCTGACACAAAATGAGTCTCTTTTCGTTCCACACGGGAAATCTTCTTTCTTGACCTTCGTCTTGTAGAATTGTGCGTTCCGTGTTAGTTTTCAAAAGGAAATGTTCTTAACAACATTCAGCTCTTGGTTCTTTGAATTCACTGTTACTTTACAAAGTGAAACATTTCTCTAGACACTCTCCTGACACAAAATGAGTCTCTTTTCGTTCCACACGGGAAATCTTCTTTCTTGACCTTCGTCTTGTAGAATTGTGCGTTCCGTGTTAGTTTTCAAAAGGAAATGTTCTTAACAACATTCAGCTCTTGGTTCTTTGAATTCACTGTTACTTTACAAAGGAAAACATTTCTCTAGACACTCTCCTGACACAAAATGAGTCTCTTTTCGTTCCACACGGGAAATCTTCTTTCTTGAACCTCGTCTTGTAGAATTGTGCGTTCCGTGTTAGTTTTCAAAAGGAAATGTTCTTAACAACATTCAGCTCTTGGTTCTTTGAATTCACTGTTACTTTACAAAGGGAAACATTTCTCTAGACACTCTCCTGACACAAAATGAGTCTCTTTTCGTTCCACACGGGAAATCTTCTTTCTTGACCTTCGTCTTGTAGAATTGTGCGTTCCGTGTTAGTTTTCAAAAGGAAATGTTCTTAACAACATTCAGCTCTTGGTTCTTTGAATTCACTGTTACTTTACAAAGGGAAACATTTCTCTAGACACTCTCCTGACACAAAATGAGTCTCTTTTCGTTCCACACGGGAAATCTTCTTTCTTGACCCTCGTCTTGTAGAATTGTGCGTTCGTGTTAGTTTTCAAAAGGAAATGTTCTTAACAACATTCAGCTCTTGGTTCTTTGAATTCACTGTTACTTTACAAAGGGAAACATTTCTCTAGACACTCTCCTGACACAAAATGAGTCTCTTTTCGTTCCACACGGGAAATCTTCTTTCTTGACCTTCGTCTTGTAGAATTGTGCGTTCCGTGTTAGTTTTCAAAAGGAAATGTTCTTAACAACATTCAGCTCTTGGTTCTTTGAATTCACTGTTACTTTACAAAGGAAAACATTTCTCTAGACACTCTCCTGACACAAAATGAGTCTCTTTTCGTTCCACACGGGAAATCTTCTTTCTTGACCTTCGTCTTGTAGAATTGTGCGTTCCGTGTTAGTTTTCAAAAGGAAATGCTCTTAACAACATTCAGCTCTTGGTTCTTTGAATTAACTCTTACTTTACAAAGGGAAACATTTCTCTAGACACTCTCCTGACACAAAATGAGTCTCTTTTCGTTCCACACGGGAAATCTTCTTTCTTGACCTTCGTCTTGTAGAATTGTGCGTTCCGTGTTAGTTTTCAAAAGGAAATGTTCTTAACAACATTCAGCTCTTGGTTCTTTGAATTCACTGTTACTTTACAAAGGGAAACATTTCTCTAGACACTCTCCTGACACAAAATGAGTCTCTTTTCGTTCCACACGGGAAATCTTCTTTCTTGACCTTCGTCTTGTAGAATTGTGCGTTCCGTGTTAGTTTTCAAAAGGAAATGTTCTTAACAACATTCAGCTCTTGGTTCTTTGAATTCACTGTTACTTTACAAAGGGAAACATTTCTCTAGACACTCTCCTGACACAAAATGAGTCTCTTTTCGTTCCACACGGGAAATCTTTTTTCTTGACCTTCGCCTTGTAGAATTGTGCGTTCCGTGTTAGTTTTCAAAAGGAAATGTTCTTAACAACATTCAGCTCTTGGTTCTTTGAATTCACTGTTACTTTACAAAGGGAAACATTTCTCTAGACACTCTCCTGACACAAAATGAGTCTCTTTTCGTTCCACACGGGAAATCTTCTTTCTTGACCTTCGTCTTGTAGAATTGTGCGTTCCGTGTTAGTTTTCAAAAGGAAATGTTCTTAACAACATTCAGCTCTTGGTTCTTTGAATTCACTGTTACTTTACAAAGGAAAACATTTCTCTAGACACTCTCCTGACACAAAATGAGTCTCTTTTCGTTCCACACGGGAAATCTTCTTTCTTGACCTTCGTCTTGTAGAATTGTGCGTTCGTGTTAGTTTTCAAAAGGAAATGTTCTTAACAACATTCAGCTCTTGGTTCTTTGAATTCACTGTTACTTTACAAAGGGAAACATTTCTCTAGACACTCTCCTGACACAAAATGAGTCTCTTTTCGTTCCACACGGGAAATCTTCTTTCTTGACCTTCGTCTTGTAGAATTGTGCGTTCCCTGTTAGTTTTCAAAAGGAAATGTTCTTAACAACATTCAGCTCTTGGTTCTTTGAATTCACTGTTACTTTACAAAGGGAAACATTTCTCTAGACACTCTCCTGACACAAAATGAGTCTCTTTTCGTTCCACACGGGAAATCTTCTTTCTTGACCTTCGTCTTGTAGAATTGTGCGTTCCGTGTTAGTTTTCAAAAGGAAATGTTCTTAACAACATTCAGCTCTTGGTTCTTTGAATTCACTGTTACTTTACAAAGGGAAACATTTCTCTAGACACTCTCCTGACACAAAATGAGTCTCTTTTCGTTCCACACGGGAAATCTTCTTTCTTGACCTTCGTCTTGTAGAATTGTGCGTTCGCTGTTAGTTTTCAAAAGGAAATGTTCTTAACAACATTCAGCTCTTGGTTCTTTGAATTCACTGTTACTTTACAAAGGGAAACATTTCTCTAGACACTCTCCTGACACAAAATGAGTCTCTTTTCGTTCCACACGGGAAATCTTCTTTCTTGACCTTCGTCTTGTAGAATTGTGCGTTTCGTGTTAGTTTTCAAAAGGAAATGTTCTTAACAACATTCAGCTCTTGGTTCTTTGAATTCACTGTTACTTTACAAAGGGAAACATTTCTCTAGACACTCTCCTGACACAAAATGAGTCTCTTTTCGTTCCACACGGGAAATCTTCTTTCTTGACCTTCGTCTTGTAGAATTGTGCGTTCCGTGTTAGTTTTCAAAAGGAAATGTTCTTAACAACATTCAGCTCTTGGTTCTTTGAATTCACTGTTACTTTACAAAGGAAAACATTTCTCTAGACACTCTCCTGACACAAAATGAGTCTCTTTTCGTTCCACACGGGAAATCTTCTTTCTTGACCTTCGTCTTGTAGAATTGTGCGTTCCCTGTTAGTTTTCAAAAGGAAATGTTCTTAACAACATTCAGCTCTTGGTTCTTTGAATTCACTGTTACTTTACAAAGGGAAACATTTCTCTAGACACTCTCCTGACACAAAATGAGTCTCTTTTCGTTCCACACGGGAAATCTTCTTTCTTGACCTTCGTCTTGTAGAATTGTGCGTTCCGTGTTAGTTTTCAAAAGGAAATGTTCTTAACAACATTCAGCTCTTGGTTCTTTGAATTCACTGTTACTTTACAAAGGGAAACATTTCTCTAGACACTCTCCTGACACAAAATGAGTCTCTTTTCGTTCCACACGGGAAATCTTCTTTCTTGACCCTCGTCTTGTAGAATTGTGCGTTCCGTGTTAGTTTTCAAAAGGAAATGTTCTTAACAACATTCAGCTCTTGGTTCTTTGAATTCACTGTTACTTTACAAAGGGAAACATTTCTCTAGACACTCTCCTGACACAAAATGAGTCTCTTTTCGTTCCACACGGGAAATCTTCTTTCTTGACCTTCGTCTTGTAGAATTGTGCGTTCCGTGTTAGTTTTCAAAAGGAAATGTTCTTAACAACATTCAGCTCTTAGTTCTTTGAATTCACTGTTACTTTACAAAGGGAAACATTTCTCTAGACACTCTCCTGACACAAAATGAGTCTCTTTTCGTTCCACACGGGAAATCTTCTTTCTTGACCTTCGTCTTGTAGAATTGTGCGTTTCGTGTTAGTTTTCAAAAGGAAATGTTCTTAACAACATTCAGCTCTTGGTTCTTTGAATTCACTGTTACTTTACAAAGGGAAACATTTCTCTAGACACTCTCCTGACACAAAATGAGTCTCTTTTCGTTCCACACGGGAAATCTTCTTTCTTGACCTTCGTCTTGTAGAATTGTGCGTTCCGTGTTAGTTTTCAAAAGGAAATGTTCTTAACAACATTCAGCTCTTGGTTCTTTGAATTCACTGTTACTTTACAAAGGGAAACATTTCTCTAGACACTCTCCTGACACAAAATGAGTCTCTTTTCGTTCCACACCGGAAATCTTCTTTCTTGACCTTCGTCTTGTAGAATTGTGCGTTCGTGTTAGTTTTCAAAAGGAAATGTTCTTAACAACATTCAGCTCTTGGTTCTTTGAATTCACTGTTACTTTACAAAGGGAAACATTTCTCTAGACACTCTCCTGACACAAAATGAGTCTCTTTTCGTTCCACACGGGAAATCTTCTTTCTTGACCTTCGTCTTGTAGAATTGTGCGTTCCGTGTTAGTTTTCAAAAGGAAATGTCTTAACAACATTCAGCTCTTGGTTCTTTGAATTCACTGTTACTTTACAAAGGGAAACATTTCTCTAGACACTCTCCTGACACAAAATGAGTCTCTTTTCGTTCCACACGGGAAATCTTCTTTCTTGACCTTCGTCTTGTAGAATTGTGCGTTCCGTGTTAGTTTTCAAAAGGAAATGTTCTTAACAACATTCAGCTCTTGGTTCTTTGAATTCACTGTTACTTTACAAAGAAAACATTTCTCTAGACACTCTCCTGACACAAAATGAGTCTCTTTTCGTTCCACACGGGAAATCTTCTTTCTTGACCTTC
This sequence comes from Jaculus jaculus, assembly GCF_020740685.1. Lineage (NCBI taxonomy): Eukaryota > Metazoa > Chordata > Mammalia > Rodentia > Dipodidae > Jaculus > Jaculus jaculus. The sequence goes on from NW_025423412.1 coordinate 68,807, forward strand.
GTCTTGTAGAATTGTGCGTTTCGTGTTAGTTTTCAAAAGGAAATGTTCTTAACAACATTCAGCTCTTGGTTCTTTGAATTCACTGTTACTTTACAAAGGGAAACATTTCTCTAGACACTCTCCTGACACAAAATGAGTCTCTTTTCGTTCCACACGGGAAATCTTCTTTCTTGACCTTCGTCTTGTAGAATTGTGCGTTACGTGTTAGTTTTCAAAAGGAAATGTTCTTAACAACATTCAGCTCTTGGTTCTTTGAATTCACTGTTACTTTACAAAGGAAAACATTTCTCTAGACACTCTCCTGACACAAAATGAGTCTCTTTTCGTTCCACACGGGAAATCTTCTTTCTTGACCTTCGTCTTGTAGAATTGTGCGTTCGCTGTTAGTTTTCAAAAGGAAATGTTCTTAACAACATTCAGCTCTTGGTTCTTTGAATTCACTGTTACTTTACAAAGGGAAACATTTCTCTAGACACTCTCCTGACACAAAATGAGTCTCTTT
>NW_025423413.1:0-69356 GCF_020740685.1 Jaculus jaculus
TAGTTTTCAAAAGGAAATGTTCTTAACAACATTCAGCTCTTGGTTCTTTGAAATTCACTGTTACTTTACAAGGGAAACATTTCTCTAGACACTCTCCTGACACAAAATGAGTCTCTTTTCGTTCCACACGGGAAATCTTCTTTCTTTACCTTCGTCTTGTAGAATTGTGCGTTCCGTGTTAGTTTTCAAAAGGAAATGTTTTTAACAACATTCAGCTCTTGGTTCTTTGAATTTACTGTTACTTTACAAAGGAAAACATTTCTCTAGACACTCTCCTGACACAAAATGAGTCTCTTTTCGTTCCACACGGGAAATCTTCTTTCTTGACCTTCGTCTTGTAGAATTGTGCGTTTCGTGTTAGTTTTCAAAAGGAAATGTTCTTAACAACATTCAGCTCTTGGTTCTTTGAATTCACTGTTACTTTACACAGGGAAACATTTCTCTAGACACTCTCCTGACACAAAATGAGTCTCTTTTCGTTCCACACGGGAAATCTTCTTTCTTGACCTTCGTCTTGTAGAATTGTGCGTTTCGTGTTAGTTTTCAAAAGGAAATGTTCTTAACAACATTCAGCTCTTGGTTCTTTGAATTCACTGTTACTTTACAAAGGAAAACATTTCTCTAGACACTCTCCTGACACAAAATGAGTCTCTTTTCGTTCCACACGGGAAATCTTCTTTCTTGACCTTCGTCTTGTAGAATTGTGCGTTTCGTGTTAGTTTTCAAAAGGAAATGTTCTTAACAACATTCAGCTCTTGGTTCTTTGAATTCACTGTTACTTTACAAAGGGAAACATTTCTCTAGACACTCTCCTGACACAAAATGAGTCTCTTTTCGTTCCACACGGGAAATCTTCTTTCTTGACCTTCGTCTTGTAGAATTGTGCGTTTCGTGTGTTAGTTTTCAAAAGGAAATGTTCTTAACAACATTCAGCTCTTGGTTCTTTGAATTCACTGTTACTTTACAAAGGGAAACATTTCTCTAGACACTCTCCTGACACAAAATGAGTCTCTTTTCGTTCCACACGGGAAATCTTCTTTCTTGACCTTCGTCTTGTAGAATTGTGCGTTCCGTGTTAGTTTTCAAAAGGAAATGTTCTTAACAACATTCAGCTCTTGGTTCTTTGAAATTACTGTTACTTTACAAAGGAAAACATTTCTCTAGACACTCTCCTGACACAAAATGAGTCTCTTTTCGTTCCACACGGGAAATCTTCTTTCTTGACCTTCGTCTTGTAGAATTGTTCGTTTTGTGTTAGTTTTCAAAAGGAAATGTTCTTAACAACATTCAGCTCTTGGTTCTTTGAATTCACTGTTATTTACAAAGGGAAACATTTCTCTAGACACTCTCCTGACACAAAATGAGTCTCTTTTCGTTCCACACGGGAAATCTTCTTTCTTTACCTTCGTCTTGTAGAATTGTGCGTTTCGTGTTAGTTTTCAAAAGGAAATGTCTTAACAACATTCAGCTCTTGGTTCTTTGAATTCACTGTTACTTTACAAAGGAAAACATTTCTCTAGACACTCTCCTGACACAAAATGAGTCTCTTTTCGTTCCACACGGGAAATCTTCTTTCTTGACCTTCGTCTTGTAGAATTGTGAGTTCCATGTTAGTTTTCAAAAGGAAATGTTCTTAACAACATTCAGCTCTTGGTTCTTTGAATTCACTGTTTATTTACAAAAAAAAGCATTTCTCTAGACACTCACCTCACACAAAATGAGTCTCTTTTAACTCCACAAAGGAAATCTTCTTTCTTGACCTTCGTCTTGTAGAATTGTGCGTTTCGTGTTAGTTTTCAAAAGGAAATGTTCTTAACAACATTCAGCTCTTGGTTCTTTGAATTCACTGTTACTTTACAAAGGGAAACATTTCTCTAGACACTCTCCTGACACAAAATGAGTCTCTTTTCGTTCCACACGGGAAATCTTCTTTCTTGACCTTGTCTTGTAGAATTGTGCGTTCCGTGTTAGTTTTCAAAAGGAAATGTTCTTAACAACATTCAGCTCTTGGTTCTTTGAATTCACTGTTACTTTACAAAGGGAAACATTTCTCTAGACACTCTCCTGACACAAAATGAGTCTCTTTTCGTTCCACACGGGATATCTTCTTTCTTGACCCTCGTCTTGTAGAATTGTGCGTTTCGTGTTAGTTTTCAAAAGGAAATGTTCTTAACAACATTCAGCTCTTGGTTCTTTGAATTCACTGTTACTTTACAAAGGGAAACATTTCTCTAGACACTCTCCTGACACAAAATGAGTCTCTTTTCGTTCCACACGGGAAATCTTCTTTCTTGACCTTCGTCTTGTAGAATTGTGCGTTTCGTGTTAGTTTTCAAAAGGAAATGTTCTTAACAACATTCAGCTCTTGGTTCTTTGAATTCACTGTTACTTTACAAAGGGAAACATTTCTCTAGACACTCTCCTGACACAAAATGAGTCTCTTTTCGTTCCACACGGGAAATCTTCTTTCTTGACCTTCGTCTTGTAGAATTGTGCGTTCCGTGTTAGTTTTCAAAAGGAAATGTTCTTAACAACATTCAGCTCTTGGTTCATTGAATTCACTGTTACTTTACAAAGGGAAACATTTCTCTAGACACTCTCCTGACACAAAATGAGTCTCTTTTCGTTCCACACGGGAAATCTTCTTTCTTGACCTTCGTCTTGTAGAATTGTGCGTTCCGTGTTAGTTTTCAAAAGGAAATGCTCTTAACAACATTCAGCTCTTGGTTCTTTGAATTCACTGTTACTTTACAAAGGGAAACATTTCTCTAGACACTCTCCTGACACAAAATGAGTCTCTTTTCGTTCCACACGGGAAATCTTCTTTCTTGACCTTCGTCTTGTAGAATTGTGCGTTTCGTGTTAGTTTTCAAAAGGAAATGTTCTTAACAACATTCAGCTCTTGGTTCATTGAATTCACTGTTACTTTACAAAGGGAAACATTTCTCTAGACACTCTCCTGACACAAAATGAGTGTCTTTTCGTTCCACACGGGAAATCTTCTTTCTTGACCTTCGTCTTGTAGAATTGTGCGTTCCGTGTTAGTTTTCAAAAGGAAATGTTCTTAACAACATTCAGCTCTTGGTTCTTTGAATTCACTGTTACTTTACAAAGGAAAACATTTCTCTAGACACTCTCCTGACACAAAATGAGTCTCTTTTCGTTCCACACGGGAAATCTTCTTTCTTGACCTTCGTCTTGTAGAATTGTGCGTTTCGTGTTAGTTTTCAAAAGGAAATGTTCTTAACAACATTCAGCTCTTGGTTCTTTGAATTCACTGTTACTTTACAAAGGGAAACATTTCTCTAGACACTCTCCTGACACAAAATGAGTCTCTTTTCGTTCCACACGGGAAATCTTCTTTCTTGACCTTCGTCTTGTAGAATTGTGCGTTCCGTGTTAGTTTTCAAAAGGAAATGTTCTTAACAACATTCAGCTCTTGGTTCTTTGAATTCACTGTTACTTTACAAAGGGAAACATTTCTCTAGACACTCTCCTGACACAAAATGAGTCTCTTTTCGTTCCACACGGGAAATCTTCTTTCTTGACCTTCGTCTTGTAGAATTGTGCGTTTCGTGTTAGTTTTCAAAAGGAAATGTTCTTAACAACATTCAGCTCTTGGTTCTTTGAATTCACTGTTACTTTACAAAGGGAAACATTTCTCTAGACACTCTCCTGACACAAAATGAGTCTCTTTTCGTTCCACACGGGAAATCTCCTTTCTTGACCTTCATCTTGTAGATTTGTGCTTTCCGTGTTAGTTTTCAAAAGGAAATGTTCTTAACAACATTCAGCTCTTGGTTCTTTGAATTCACTGTTACTTTACAAAGGGAAACATTTCTCTAGACACTCTCCTGACACAAAATGAGTCTCTTTTCGTTCCACACGGGAAATCTTCTTTCTTGACCTTCGTCTTGTAGAATTGTGCGTTCCGTGTTAGTTTTGAATAGGAAATATTCTTAACAACATTCAGCTCTTGGTTCATTGAATTCACTGTTACTTTACAAAGGGAAACATTTCTCTAGACACTCTCCTGACACAAAATGAGTCTCTTTTCGTTCCACACGGGAAATCTTCTTTCTTGACCTTCGTCTTGTAGAATTGTGCGTTCCGTGTTAGTTTTCAAAAGGAAATGTTCTTAACAACATTCAGCTCTTGGTTCTTTGAATTCACTGTTACTTTACAAAGGGAAACATTTCTCTAGACACTCTCCTGACACAAAATGAGTCTCTTTTCGTTCCACACGGGAAATCTTCTTTCTTGACCTTCGTCTTGTAGAATTGTGCGTTCCGTGTTAGTTTTCAAAAGGAAATGTTCTTAACAACATTCAGCTCTTGGTTCTTTGAATTCACTGTTACTTTACAAAGGGAAACATTTCTCTAGACACTCTCCTGACACAAAATGAGTCTCTTTTCGTTCCACACGGGAAATCTTCTTTCTTGACCTTCGTCTTGTAGAATTGTGCGTTCCGTGTTAGTTTTCAAAAGGAAATGTTCTTAACAACATTCAGCTCTTGGTTCTTTGAATTCACTCTTACTTTACAAAGGGAAACATCTCTCTAGACACTCTCCTGACACAAAATGAGTCTCTTTTCGTTCCACACGGGAAATCTTCTTTCTTGACCTTCGTCTTGTAGAATTGTGCGTTCCGTGTTAGTTTTCAAAAGGAAATGTTCTTAACAACATTCAGCTCTTGGTTCTTTGAATTCACTGTTACTTTACAAAGGGAAACATTTCTCTAGACACTCTCCTGACACAAAATGAGTCTCTTTTCGTTCCACACGGGAAATCTTCTTTCTTGACCTTCGTCTTGTAGAATTGTGCGTTCCGTGTTAGTTTTCAAAAGGAAATGTTCTTAACAACATTCAGCTCTTGGTTCTTTGAATTCACTCTTACTTTACAAAGGGAAACATTTCTCTAGACACTCTCCTGACACAAAATGAGTCTCTTTTCGTTCCACACGGGAAATCTTCTTTCTTGACCTTCGTCTTGTAGAATTGTGCGTTCCGTGTTAGTTTTCAAAAGGAAATGTTCTTAACAACATTCAGCTCTTGGTTCTTTGAATTCACTGTTACTTTACAAAGGGAAACATTTCTCTAGACACTCTCCTGACACAAAATGAGTCTCTTTTCGTTCCACACGGGAAATCTTCTTTCTTGACCTTCGTCTTGTAGAATTGTGCGTTTCGTGTTAGTTTTCAAAAGGAAATGTTCTTAACAACATTCAGCTCTTGGTTCTTTGAATTAACTCTTACTTTACAAAGGGAAACATTTCTCTAGACACTCTCCTGACACAAAATGAGTCTCTTTTCGTTCCACACGGGAAATCTTCTTTCTTGACCTTCGTCTTGTAGAATTGTGCGTTCCGTGTTAGTTTTCAAAAGGAAATGTTCTTAACAACATTCAGCTCTTGGTTCTTTGAATTCACTGTTACTTTACAAAGGGAAACACTTCTCTAGACACTCTCCTGACACAAAATGAGTCTCTTTTCGTTCCACACGGGAAATCTTCTTTCTTGACCTTCGTCTTGTAGAATTGTGCGTTCCGTGTTAGTTTTCAAAAGGAAATGTTCTTAACAACATTCAGCTCTTGGTTCTTTGAATTCACTGTTACTTTACAAAGGGAAACATTTCTCTAGACACTCTCCTGACACAAAATGAGTCTCTTTTCGTTCCACACGGGAAATCTTCTTTCTTGACCTTCGTCTTGTAGAATTGTGCGTTCCGTGTTAGTTTTCAAAAGGAAATGTTCTTAACAACATTCAGCTCTTGGTTCTTTGAATTCACTGTTACTTTACAAAGGGAAACATTTCTCTAGACACTCTCCTGACACAAAATGAGTCTCTTTTCGTTCCACACGGGAAATCTTCTTTCTTGACCTTCGTCTTGTAGAATTGTGCGTTCCGTGTTAGTTTTCAAAAGGAAATGTTCTTAACAACATTCAGCTCTTGGTTCATTGAATTCACTGTTACTTTACAAAGGGAAACACTTCTCTAGACACTCTCCTGACACAAAATGAGTCTCTTTTCGTTCCACACGGGAAATCTTCTTTCTTGACCTTCGTCTTGTAGAATTGTGCGTTCCGTGTTAGTTTTCAAAAGGAAATGTTCTTAACAACATTCAGCTCTTGGTTCTTTGAATTCACTGTTACTTTACAAAGGGAAACATTTCTCTAGACACTCTCCTGACACAAAATGAGTCTCTTTTCGTTCCACACGGGAAATCTTCTTTCTTGACCTTCGTCTTGTAGAATTGTGCGTTCCGTGTTAGTTTTTAAAAGGAAATGTTCTTAACAACATTCAGCTCTTGGTTCTTTGAATTCACTGTTACTTTACAAAGGGAAACATTTCTCTAGACACTCTCCTGACACAAAATGAGTCTCTTTTCGTTCCACACGGGAAATCTTCTTTCTTGACCTTCGTCTTGTAGAATTGTGCGTTCCGTGTTAGTTTTCAAAAGGAAATGTTCTTAACAACATTCAGCTCTTGGTTCTTTGAATTCACTGTTACTTTACAAAGGGAAACATTTCTCTAGACACTCTCCTGACACAAAATGAGTCTCTTTTCGTTCCACACGGGAAATCTTCTTTCTTGACCTTCGTCTTGTAGAATTGTGCGTTTCGTGTTAGTTTTCAAAAGGAAATGTTCTTAACAACATTCAGCTCTTGGTTCTTTGAATTCACTGTTACTTTACAAAGGGAAACATTTCTCTAGACACTCTCCTGACACAAAATGAGTCTCTTTTCGTTCCACACGGGAAATCTTCTTTCTTGACCTTCGTCTTGTAGAATTGTGCGTTCCGTGTTAGTTTTCAAAAGGAAATGTTCTTAACAACATTCAGCTCCTGGTTCTTTGAATTCACTGTTACTTTACAAAGGGAAACATTTCTCTAGACACTCTCCTGACACAAAATGAGTCTCTTTTCGTTCCACACGGGAAATCTTCTTTCTTGACCTTCGTCTTGTAGAATTGTGCGTTCCGTGTTAGTTTTCAAAAGGAAATGTTCTTAACAACATTCAGCTCTTGGTTCTTTGAATTCACTGTTACTTTACAAAGGGAAACATTTCTCTAGACACTCTCCTGACACAAAATGAGTCTCTTTTCGTTCCACACGGGAAATCTTCTTTCTTGACCTTCGTCTTGTAGAATTGTGCGTTCCGTGTTAGTTTTCAAAAGGAAATGTTCTTAACAACATTCAGCTCTTGGTTCTTTGAATTCACTCTTACTTTACAAAGGGAAACATTTCTCTAGACACTCTCCTGACACAAAATGAGTCTCTTTTCGTTCCACACGGGAAATCTTCTTTCTTGACCTTCGTCTTGTAGAATTGTGCGTTCCGTGTTAGTTTTCAAAAGGAAATGTTCTTAACAACATTCAGCTCTTGGTTCTTTGAATTCACTGTTACTTTACAAAGGGAAACATTTCTCTAGACACTCTCCTGACACAAAATGAGTCTCTTTTCGTTCCACACGGGAAATCTTCTTTCTTGACCTTCGTCTTGTAGAATTGTGCGTTCCGTGTTAGTTTTCAAAAGGAAATGTTCTTAACAACATTCAGCTCTTGGTTCTTTGAATTCACTGTTACTTTACAAAGGGAAACATTTCTCTAGACACTCTCCTGACACAAAATGAGTCTCTTTTCGTTCCACACGGGAAATCTTCTTTCTTGACCTTCGTCTTGTAGAATTGTGCGTTCCGTGTTAGTTTTCAAAAGGAAATGTTCTTAACAACATTCAGCTCTTGGTTCTTTGAATTCACTGTTACTTTACAAAGGGAAACATTTCTCTAGACACTCTCCTGACACAAAATGAGTCTCTTTTCGTTCCACACGGGAAATCTTCTTTCTTGACCTTCGTCTTGTAGAATTGTGCGTTCCGTGTTAGTTTTCAAAAGGAAATGTTCTTAACAACATTCAGCTCTTGGTTCTTTGAATTCACTGTTACTTTACAAAGGGAAACATTTCTCTAGACACTCTCCTGACACAAAATGAGTCTCTTTTCGTTCCACACGGGAAATCTTCTTTCTTGACCTTCGTCTTGTAGAATTGTGCGTTCCGTGTTAGTTTTCAAAAGGAAATGTTCTTAACAACATTCAGCTCTTGGTTCTTTGAATTCACTGTTACTTTACAAAGGGAAACATTTCTCTAGACACTCTCCTGACACAAAATGAGTCTCTTTTCGTTCCACACGGGAAATCTTCTTTCTTGACCTTCGTCTTGTAGAATTGTGCGTTTCGTGTTAGTTTTCAAAAGGAAATGTTCTTAACAACATTCAGCTCTTGGTTCTTTGAATTCACTGTTACTTTACAAAGGGAAACATTTCTCTAGACACTCTCCTGACACAAAATGAGTCTCTTTTCGTTCCACACGGGAAATCTTCTTTCTTGACCTTCGTCTTGTAGAATTGTGCGTTCCGTGTTAGTTTTCAAAAGGAAATGTTCTTAACAACATTCAGCTCTTGGTTCTTTGAATTCACTGTTACTTTACAAAGGGAAACATTTCTCTAGACACTCTCCTGACACAAAATGAGTCTCTTTTCGTTCCACACGGGAAATCTTCTTTCTTGACCTTCGTCTTGTAGAATTGTGCGTTCCGTGTTAGTTTTCAAAAGGAAATGTTCTTAACAACATTCAGCTCTTGGTTCTTTGAATTAACTCTTACTTTACAAAGGGAAACATTTCTCTAGACACTCTCCTGACACAAAATGAGTCTCTTTTCGTTCCACACGGGAAATCTTCTTTCTTGACCTTCGCCTTGTAGAATTGTGCGTTCCGTGTTAGTTTTCAAAAGGAAATGTTCTTAACAACATTCAGCTCTTGGTTCTTTGAATTCACTCTTACTTTACAAAGGGAAACATTTCTCTAGACACTCTCCTGACACAAAATGAGTCTCTTTTCGTTCCACACGGGAAATCTTCTTTCTTGACCTTCGTCTTGTAGAATTGTGCGTTTCGTGTTAGTTTTCAAAAGGAAATGTTCTTAACAACATTCAGCTCTTGGTTCTTTGAATTCACTCTTACTTTACAAAGGGAAACATTTCTCTAGACACTCTCCTGACACAAAATGAGTCTCTTTTCGTTCCACACGGGAAATCTTCTTTCTTGACCTTCGCCTTGTAGAATGGTGCGTTCCGTGTTAGTTTTCAAAAGGAAATGTTCTTAACAACATTCAGCTCTTGGTTCTTTGAATTCACTGTTACTTTACAAAGGGAAACATTTCTCTAGACACTCTCCTGACACAAAATGAGTCTCTTTTCGTTCCACACGGGAAATCTTCTTTCTTGACCTTCGTCTTGTAGAATTGTGCGTTCCGTGTTAGTTTTCAAAAGGAAATGTTCTTAACAACATTCAGCTCTTGGTTCTTTGAATTCACTGTTACTTTACAAAGGGAAACATTTCTCTAGACACTCTCCTGACACAAAATGAGTCTCTTTTCGTTCCACACGGGAAATCTTCTTTCTTGACCTTCGTCTTGTAGAATTGTGCGTTCCGTGTTAGTTTTCAAAAGGAAATGTTCTTAACAACATTCAGCTCTTGGTTCTTTGAATTCACTGTTACTTTACAAAGGGAAACATTTCTCTAGACACTCTCCTGACACAAAATGAGTCTCTTTTCGTTCCACACGGGAAATCTTCTTTCTTGACCTTCGTCTTGTAGAATTGTGCGTTCCGTGTTAGTTTTCAAAAGGAAATGTTCTTAACAACATTCAGCTCTTGGTTCTTTGAATTCACTGTTACTTTACAAAGGGAAACATTTCTCTAGACACTCTCCTGACACAAAATGAGTCTCTTTTCGTTCCACACGGGAAATCTTCTTTCTTGACCTTCGTCTTGTAGAATTGTGCGTTCCGTGTTAGTTTTCAAAAGGAAATGTTCTTAACAACATTCAGCTCTTGGTTCTTTGAATTCACTGTTACTTTACAAAGGGAAACATTTCTCTAGACACTCTCCTGACACAAAATGAGTCTCTTTTCGTTCCACACGGGAAATCTTCTTTCTTGACCTTCGTCTTGTAGAATTGTGCGTTCCGTGTTAGTTTTCAAAAGGAAATGTTCTTAACAACATTCAGCTCTTGGTTCTTTGAATTCACTGTTACTTTACAAAGGGAAACATTTCTCTAGACACTCTCCTGACACAAAATGAGTCTCTTTTCGTTCCACACGGGAAATCTTCTTTCTTGACCTTCGTCTTGTAGAATTGTGCGTTCCGTGTTAGTTTTCAAAAGGAAATGTTCTTAACAACATTCAGCTCTTGGTTCTTTGAATTCACTGTTACTTTACAAAGGGAAACATTTCTCTAGACACTCTCCTGACACAAAATGAGTCTCTTTTCGTTCCACACGGGAAATCTTCTTTCTTGACCTTCGTCTTGTAGAATTGTGCGTTCCGTGTTAGTTTTCAAAAGGAAATGTTCTTAACAACATTCAGCTCTTGGTTCTTTGAATTCACTGTTACTTTACAAAGGGAAACATTTCTCTAGACACTCTCCTGACACAAAATGAGTCTCTTTTCGTTCCACACGGGAAATCTTCTTTCTTGACCTTCGTCTTGTAGAATTGTGCGTTCCGTGTTAGTTTTCAAAAGGAAATGTTCTTAACAACATTCAGCTCTTGGTTCTTTGAATTCACTGTTACTTTACAAAGGGAAACATTTCTCTAGACACTCTCCTGACACAAAATGAGTCTCTTTTCGTTCCACACGGGAAATCTTCTTTCTTGACCTTCGTCTTGTAGAATTGTGCGTTCCGTGTTAGTTTTCAAAAGGAAATGTTCTTAACAACATTCAGCTCTTGGTTCTTTGAATTCACTGTTACTTTACAAAGGGAAACATTTCTCTAGACACTCTCCTGACACAAAATGAGTCTCTTTTCGTTCCACACGGGAAATCTTCTTTCTTGACCTTCGTCTTGTAGAATTGTGCGTTCCGTGTTAGTTTTCAAAAGGAAATGTTCTTAACAACATTCAGCTCTTGGTTCTTTGAATTCACTGTTACTTTACAAAGGGAAACATTTCTCTAGACACTCTCCTGACACAAAATGAGTCTCTTTTCGTTCCACACGGGAAATCTTCTTTCTTGACCTTCGTCTTGTAGAATTGTGCGTTCCGTGTTAGTTTTCAAAAGGAAATGTTCTTAACAACATTCAGCTCTTGGTTCTTTGAATTCACTGTTACTTTACAAAGGGAAACATTTCTCTAGACACTCTCCTGACACAAAATGAGTCTCTTTTCGTTCCACACGGGAAATCTTCTTTCTTGACCTTCGTCTTGTAGAATTGTGCGTTCCGTGTTAGTTTTCAAAAGGAAATGTTCTTAACAACATTCAGCTCTTGGTTCTTTGAATTCACTGTTACTTTACAAAGGGAAACATTTCTCTAGACACTCTCCTGACACAAAATGAGTCTCTTTTCGTTCCACACGGGAAATCTTCTTTCTTGACCTTCGTCTTGTAGAATTGTGCGTTCCGTGTTAGTTTTCAAAAGGAAATGTTCTTAACAACATTCAGCTCTTGGTTCTTTGAATTCACTGTTACTTTACAAAGGGAAACATTTCTCTAGACACTCTCCTGACACAAAATGAGTCTCTTTTCGTTCCACACGGGAAATCTTCTTTCTTGACCTTCGTCTTGTAGAATTGTGCGTTCCGTGTTAGTTTTCAAAAGGAAATGTTCTTAACAACATTCAGCTCTTGGTTCTTTGAATTCACTGTTACTTTACAAAGGGAAACATTTCTCTAGACACTCTCCTGACACAAAATGAGTCTCTTTTCGTTCCACACGGGAAATCTTCTTTCTTGACCTTCGTCTTGTAGAATTGTGCGTTCCGTGTTAGTTTTCAAAAGGAAATGTTCTTAACAACATTCAGCTCTTGGTTCTTTGAATTCACTGTTACTTTACAAAGGGAAACATTTCTCTAGACACTCTCCTGACACAAAATGAGTCTCTTTTCGTTCCACACGGGAAATCTTCTTTCTTGACCTTCGTCTTGTAGAATTGTGCGTTCCGTGTTAGTTTTCAAAAGGAAATGTTCTTAACAACATTCAGCTCTTGGTTCTTTGAATTCACTGTTACTTTACAAAGGGAAACATTTCTCTAGACACTCTCCTGACACAAAATGAGTCTCTTTTCGTTCCACACGGGAAATCTTCTTTCTTGACCTTCGTCTTGTAGAATTGTGCGTTCCGTGTTAGTTTTCAAAAGGAAATGTTCTTAACAACATTCAGCTCTTGGTTCTTTGAATTCACTGTTACTTTACAAAGGGAAACATTTCTCTAGACACTCTCCTGACACAAAATGAGTCTCTTTTCGTTCCACACGGGAAATCTTCTTTCTTGACCTTCGTCTTGTAGAATTGTGCGTTCCGTGTTAGTTTTCAAAAGGAAATGTTCTTAACAACATTCAGCTCTTGGTTCTTTGAATTCACTGTTACTTTACAAAGGGAAACATTTCTCTAGACACTCTCCTGACACAAAATGAGTCTCTTTTCGTTCCACACGGGAAATCTTCTTTCTTGACCTTCGTCTTGTAGAATTGTGCGTTCCGTGTTAGTTTTCAAAAGGAAATGTTCTTAACAACATTCAGCTCTTGGTTCTTTGAATTCACTGTTACTTTACAAAGGGAAACATTTCTCTAGACACTCTCCTGACACAAAATGAGTCTCTTTTCGTTCCACACGGGAAATCTTCTTTCTTGACCTTCGTCTTGTAGAATTGTGCGTTCCGTGTTAGTTTTCAAAAGGAAATGTTCTTAACAACATTCAGCTCTTGGTTCTTTGAATTCACTGTTACTTTACAAAGGGAAACATTTCTCTAGACACTCTCCTGACACAAAATGAGTCTCTTTTCGTTCCACACGGGAAATCTTCTTTCTTGACCTTCGTCTTGTAGAATTGTGCGTTCCGTGTTAGTTTTCAAAAGGAAATGTTCTTAACAACATTCAGCTCTTGGTTCTTTGAATTCACTGTTACTTTACAAAGGGAAACATTTCTCTAGACACTCTCCTGACACAAAATGAGTCTCTTTTCGTTCCACACGGGAAATCTTCTTTCTTGACCTTCGTCTTGTAGAATTGTGCGTTCCGTGTTAGTTTTCAAAAGGAAATGTTCTTAACAACATTCAGCTCTTGGTTCTTTGAATTCACTGTTACTTTACAAAGGGAAACATTTCTCTAGACACTCTCCTGACACAAAATGAGTCTCTTTTCGTTCCACACGGGAAATCTTCTTTCTTGACCTTCGTCTTGTAGAATTGTGCGTTCGTGTTAGTTTTCAAAAGGAAATGTTCTTAACAACATTCAGCTCTTGGTTCTTTGAATTCACTGTTACTTTACAAAGGGAAACATTTCTCTAGACACTCTCCTGACACAAAATGAGTCTCTTTTCGTTCCACACGGGAAATCTTCTTTCTTGACCTTCGTCTTGTAGAATTGTGCGTTCCGTGTTAGTTTTCAAAAGGAAATGTTCTTAACAACATTCAGCTCTTGGTTCTTTGAATTCACTGTTACTTTACAAAGGGAAACATTTCTCTAGACACTCTCCTGACACAAAATGAGTCTCTTTTCGTTCCACACGGGAAATCTTCTTTCTTGACCTTCGTCTTGTAGAATTGTGCGTTCCGTGTTAGTTTTCAAAAGGAAATGTTCTTAACAACATTCAGCTCTTGGTTCTTTGAATTCACTGTTACTTTACAAAGGGAAACATTTCTCTAGACACTCTCCTGACACAAAATGAGTCTCCTTTCGTTCCACCCGGGAAATCTTCTTTCTTGACCTTCGTCTTGTAGAATTGTGCGTTTCGTGTTAGTTTTCAAAAGGAAATGTTCTTAACAACATTCAGCTCTTGGTTCTTTGAATTCACTCTTACTTTACAAAGGGAAACATTTCTCTAGACACTCTCCTGACACAAAATGAGTCTCTTTTCGTTCCACACGGGAAATCTTCTTTCTTGACCTTCGTCTTGTAGAATTGTGCGTTCCGTGTTAGTTTTCAAAAGGAAATGTTCTTAACAACATTCAGCTCTTGGTTCTTTGAATTCACTGTTACTTTACAAAGGGAAACATTTCTCTAGACACTCTCCTGACACAAAATGAGTCTCTTTTCGTTCCACACGGGAAATCTTCTTTCTTGACCTTCGTCTTGTAGAATTGTGCGTTCCGTGTTAGTTTTCAAAAGGAAATGTTCTTAACAACATTCAGCTCTTGGTTCTTTGAATTCACTGTTACTTTACAAAGGGAAACATTTCTCTAGACACTCTCCTGACACAAAATGAGTCTCTTTTCGTTCCACACGGGAAATCTTCTTTCTTGACCTTCGTCTTGTAGAATTGTGCGTTCCGTGTTAGTTTTCAAAAGGAAATGTTCTTAACAACATTCAGCTCTTGGTTCTTTGAATTCACTGTTACTTTACAAAGGGAAACATTTCTCTAGACACTCTCCTGACACAAAATGAGTCTCTTTTCGTTCCACACGGGAAATCTTCTTTCTTGACCTTCGTCTTGTAGAATTGTGCGTTCCGTGTTAGTTTTCAAAAGGAAATGTTCTTAACAACATTCAGCTCTTGGTTCTTTGAATTCACTGTTACTTTACAAAGGGAAACATTTCTCTAGACACTCTCCTGACACAAAATGAGTCTCTTTTCGTTCCACACGGGAAATCTTCTTTCTTGACCTTCGTCTTGTAGAATTGTGCGTTCCGTGTTAGTTTTCAAAAGGAAATGTTCTTAACAACATTCAGCTCTTGGTTCTTTGAATTCACTGTTACTTTACAAAGGGAAACATTTCTCTAGACACTCTCCTGACACAAAATGAGTCTCTTTTCGTTCCACACGGGAAATCTTCTTTCTTGACCTTCGTCTTGTAGAATTGTGCGTTCCGTGTTAGTTTTCAAAAGGAAATGTTCTTAACAACATTCAGCTCTTGGTTCTTTGAATTCACTGTTACTTTACAAAGGGAAACATTTCTCTAGACACTCTCCTGACACAAAATGAGTCTCTTTTCGTTCCACACGGGAAATCTTCTTTCTTGACCTTCGTCTTGTAGAATTGTGCGTTCCGTGTTAGTTTTCAAAAGGAAATGTTCTTAACAACATTCAGCTCTTGGTTCTTTGAATTCACTGTTACTTTACAAAGGGAAACATTTCTCTAGACACTCTCCTGACACAAAATGAGTCTCTTTTCGTTCCACACGGGAAATCTTCTTTCTTGACCTTCGTCTTGTAGAATTGTGCGTTCCGTGTTAGTTTTCAAAAGGAAATGTTCTTAACAACATTCAGCTCTTGGTTCTTTGAATTCACTGTTACTTTACAAAGGGAAACATTTCTCTAGACACTCTCCTGACACAAAATGAGTCTCTTTTCGTTCCACACGGGAAATCTTCTTTCTTGACCTTCGTCTTGTAGAATTGTGCGTTCCGTGTTAGTTTTCAAAAGGAAATGTTCTTAACAACATTCAGCTCTTGGTTCTTTGAATTCACTGTTACTTTACAAAGGGAAACATTTCTCTAGACACTCTCCTGACACAAAATGAGTCTCTTTTCGTTCCACACGGGAAATCTTCTTTCTTGACCTTCGTCTTGTAGAATTGTGCGTTCCGTGTTAGTTTTCAAAAGGAAATGTTCTTAACAACATTCAGCTCTTGGTTCTTTGAATTCACTGTTACTTTACAAAGGGAAACATTTCTCTAGACACTCTCCTGACACAAAATGAGTCTCTTTTCGTTCCACACGGGAAATCTTCTTTCTTGACCTTCGTCTTGTAGAATTGTGCGTTCCCTGTTAGTTTTCAAAAGGAAATGTTCTTAACAACATTCAGCTCTTGGTTCTTTGAATTCACTGTTACTTTACAAAGGGAAACATTTCTCTAGACACTCTCCTGACACAAAATGAGTCTCTTTTCGTTCCACACGGGAAATCTTCTTTCTTGACCTTCGTCTTGTAGAATTGTGCGTTTCGTGTTAGTTTTCAAAAGGAAATGTTCTTAACAACATTCAGCTCTTGGTTCTTTGAATTCACTCTTACTTTACAAAGGGAAACATTTCTCTAGACACTCTCCTGACACAAAATGAGTCTCTTTTCGTTCCACACGGGAAATCTTCTTTCTTGACCTTCGCCTTGTAGAATGGTGCGTTCCGTGTTAGTTTTCAAAAGGAAATGTTCTTAACAACATTCAGCTCTTGGTTCATTGAATTCTTTGTTACTTTACAAAGGGAAACATTTCTCTAGACACTCTCCTGACACAAAATGAGTCTCTTTTCGTTCCACACGGGAAATCTTCTTTCTTGACCTTCGTCTTGTAGAATTGTGCGTTCCGTGTTAGTTTTCAAAAGGAAATGTTCTTAACAACATTCAGCTCTTGGTTCTTTGAATTCACTGTTACTTTACAAAGGGAAACATTTCTCTAGACACTCTCCTGACACAAAATGAGTCTCTTTTCGTTCCACACGGGAAATCTTCTTTCTTGACCTTCGTCTTGTAGAATTGTGCGTTCCGTGTTAGTTTTCAAAAGGAAATGTTCTTAACAACATTCAGCTCTTGGTTCTTTGAATTCACTGTTACTTTACAAAGGGAAACATTTCTCTAGACACTCTCCTGACACAAAATGAGTCTCTTTTCGTTCCACACGGGAAATCTTCTTTCTTGACCTTCGTCTTGTAGAATTGTGCGTTCCGTGTTAGTTTTCAAAAGGAAATGTTCTTAACAACATTCAGCTCTTGGTTCTTTGAATTCACTGTTACTTTACAAAGGGAAACATTTCTCTAGACACTCTCCTGACACAAAATGAGTCTCTTTTCGTTCCACACGGGAAATCTTCTTTCTATACCTTCGTCTTGTAGAATTGTGCGTTCCGTGTTAGTTTTCAAAAGGAAATGTTCTTAACAACATTCAGCTCTTGGTTCTTTGAATTCACTGTTACTTTACAAAGGGAAACATTTCTCTAGACACTCTCCTGACACAAAATGAGTCTCTTTTCGTTCCACACGGGAAATCTTCTTTCTTGACCTTCGTCTTGTAGAATTGTGCGTTCCGTGTTAGTTTTCAAAAGGAAATGTTCTTAACAACATTCAGCTCTTGGTTCTTTGAATTCACTGTTACTTTACAAAGGGAAACATTTCTCTAGACACTCTCCTGACACAAAATGAGTCTCTTTTCGTTCCACACGGGAAATCTTCTTTCTTGACCTTCGTCTTGTAGAATTGTGCGTTCCGTGTTAGTTTTCAAAAGGAAATGTTCTTAACAACATTCAGCTCTTGGTTCTTTGAATTCACTGTTACTTTACAAAGGGAAACATTTCTCTAGACACTCTCCTGACACAAAATGAGTCTCTTTTCGTTCCACACGGGAAATCTTCTTTCTTGACCTTCGTCTTGTAGAATTGTGCGTTCCGTGTTAGTTTTCAAAAGGAAATGTTCTTAACAACATTCAGCTCTTGGTTCTTTGAATTCACTGTTACTTTACAAAGGGAAACATTTCTCTAGACACTCTCCTGACACAAAATGAGTCTCTTTTCGTTCCACACGGGAAATCTTCTTTCTTGACCTTCGTCTTGTAGAATTGTGCGTTCCGTGTTAGTTTTCAAAAGGAAATGTTCTTAACAACATTCAGCTCTTGGTTCTTTGAATTCACTGTTACTTTACAAAGGGAAACATTTCTCTAGACACTCTCCTGACACAAAATGAGTCTCTTTTCGTTCCACACGGGAAATCTTCTTTCTTGACCTTCGTCTTGTAGAATTGTGCGTTCCGTGTTAGTTTTCAAAAGGAAATGTTCTTAACAACATTCAGCTCTTGGTTCTTTGAATTCACTGTTACTTTACAAAGGGAAACATTTCTCTAGACACTCTCCTGACACAAAATGAGTCTCTTTTCGTTCCACACGGGAAATCTTCTTTCTTGACCTTCGTCTTGTAGAATTGTGCGTTCCGTGTTAGTTTTCAAAAGGAAATGTTCTTAACAACATTCAGCTCTTGGTTCTTTGAATTCACTGTTACTTTACAAAGGGAAACATTTCTCTAGACACTCTCCTGACACAAAATGAGTCTCTTTTCGTTCCACACGGGAAATCTTCTTTCTTGACCTTCGTCTTGTAGAATTGTGCGTTCCGTGTTAGTTTTCAAAAGGAAATGTTCTTAACAACATTCAGCTCTTGGTTCTTTGAATTCACTGTTACTTTACAAAGGGAAACATTTCTCTAGACACTCTCCTGACACAAAATGAGTCTCTTTTCGTTCCACACGGGAAATCTTCTTTCTTGACCTTCGTCTTGTAGAATTGTGCGTTCCGTGTTAGTTTTCAAAAGGAAATGTTCTTAACAACATTCAGCTCTTGGTTCTTTGAATTCACTGTTACTTTACAAAGGGAAACATTTCTCTAGACACTCTCCTGACACAAAATGAGTCTCTTTTCGTTCCACACGGGAAATCTTCTTTCTTGACCTTCGTCTTGTAGAATTGTGCGTTCCGTGTTAGTTTTCAAAAGGAAATGTTCTTAACAACATTCAGCTCTTGGTTCTTTGAATTCACTGTTACTTTACAAAGGGAAACATTTCTCTAGACACTCTCCTGACACAAAATGAGTCTCTTTTCGTTCCACACGGGAAATCTTCTTTCTTGACCTTCGTCTTGTAGAATTGTGCGTTCCGTGTTAGTTTTCAAAAGGAAATGTTCTTAACAACATTCAGCTCTTGGTTCTTTGAATTCACTGTTACTTTACAAAGGGAAACATTTCTCTAGACACTCTCCTGACACAAAATGAGTCTCTTTTCGTTCCACACGGGAAATCTTCTTTCTTGACCTTCGTCTTGTAGAATTGTGCGTTCCGTGTTAGTTTTCAAAAGGAAATGTTCTTAACAACATTCAGCTCTTGGTTCTTTGAATTCACTGTTACTTTACAAAGGGAAACATTTCTCTAGACACTCTCCTGACACAAAATGAGTCTCTTTTCGTTCCACACGGGAAATCTTCTTTCTTGACCTTCGTCTTGTAGAATTGTGCGTTCCGTGTTAGTTTTCAAAAGGAAATGTTCTTAACAACATTCAGCTCTTGGTTCTTTGAATTCACTGTTACTTTACAAAGGGAAACATTTCTCTAGACACTCTCCTGACACAAAATGAGTCTCTTTTCGTTCCACACGGGAAATCTTCTTTCTTGACCTTCGTCTTGTAGAATTGTGCGTTCCGTGTTAGTTTTCAAAAGGAAATGTTCTTAACAACATTCAGCTCTTGGTTCTTTGAATTCACTGTTACTTTACAAAGGGAAACATTTCTCTAGACACTCTCCTGACACAAAATGAGTCTCTTTTCGTTCCACACGGGAAATCTTCTTTCTTGACCTTCGTCTTGTAGAATTGTGCGTTCCGTGTTAGTTTTCAAAAGGAAATGTTCTTAACAACATTCAGCTCTTGGTTCTTTGAATTCACTGTTACTTTACAAAGGGAAACATTTCTCTAGACACTCTCCTGACACAAAATGAGTCTCTTTTCGTTCCACACGGGAAATCTTCTTTCTTGACCTTCGTCTTGTAGAATTGTGCGTTCCGTGTTAGTTTTCAAAAGGAAATGTTCTTAACAACATTCAGCTCTTGGTTCTTTGAATTCACTGTTACTTTACAAAGGGAAACATTTCTCTAGACACTCTCCTGACACAAAATGAGTCTCTTTTCGTTCCACACGGGAAATCTTCTTTCTTGACCTTCGTCTTGTAGAATTGTGCGTTCCGTGTTAGTTTTCAAAAGGAAATGTTCTTAACAACATTCAGCTCTTGGTTCTTTGAATTCACTGTTACTTTACAAAGGGAAACATTTCTCTAGACACTCTCCTGACACAAAATGAGTCTCTTTTCGTTCCACACGGGAAATCTTCTTTCTTGACCTTCGTCTTGTAGAATTGTGCGTTCCGTGTTAGTTTTCAAAAGGAAATGTTCTTAACAACATTCAGCTCTTGGTTCTTTGAATTCACTGTTACTTTACAAAGGGAAACATTTCTCTAGACACTCTCCTGACACAAAATGAGTCTCTTTTCGTTCCACACGGGAAATCTTCTTTCTTGACCTTCGTCTTGTAGAATTGTGCGTTCCGTGTTAGTTTTCAAAAGGAAATGTTCTTAACAACATTCAGCTCTTGGTTCTTTGAATTCACTGTTACTTTACAAAGGGAAACATTTCTCTAGACACTCTCCTGACACAAAATGAGTCTCTTTTCGTTCCACACGGGAAATCTTCTTTCTTGACCTTCGTCTTGTAGAATTGTGCGTTCCGTGTTAGTTTTCAAAAGGAAATGTTCTTAACAACATTCAGCTCTTGGTTCTTTGAATTCACTGTTACTTTACAAAGGGAAACATTTCTCTAGACACTCTCCTGACACAAAATGAGTCTCTTTTCGTTCCACACGGGAAATCTTCTTTCTTGACCTTCGTCTTGTAGAATTGTGCGTTCCGTGTTAGTTTTCAAAAGGAAATGTTCTTAACAACATTCAGCTCTTGGTTCTTTGAATTCACTGTTACTTTACAAAGGGAAACATTTCTCTAGACACTCTCCTGACACAAAATGAGTCTCTTTTCGTTCCACACGGGAAATCTTCTTTCTTGACCTTCGTCTTGTAGAATTGTGCGTTCCGTGTTAGTTTTCAAAAGGAAATGTTCTTAACAACATTCAGCTCTTGGTTCTTTGAATTCACTGTTACTTTACAAAGGGAAACATTTCTCTAGACACTCTCCTGACACAAAATGAGTCTCTTTTCGTTCCACACGGGAAATCTTCTTTCTTGACCTTCGTCTTGTAGAATTGTGCGTTCCGTGTTAGTTTTCAAAAGGAAATGTTCTTAACAACATTCAGCTCTTGGTTCTTTGAATTCACTGTTACTTTACAAAGGGAAACATTTCTCTAGACACTCTCCTGACACAAAATGAGTCTCTTTTCGTTCCACACGGGAAATCTTCTTTCTTGACCTTCGTCTTGTAGAATTGTGCGTTCCGTGTTAGTTTTCAAAAGGAAATGTTCTTAACAACATTCAGCTCTTGGTTCTTTGAATTCACTGTTACTTTACAAAGGGAAACATTTCTCTAGACACTCTCCTGACACAAAATGAGTCTCTTTTCGTTCCACACGGGAAATCTTCTTTCTTGACCTTCGTCTTGTAGAATTGTGCGTTCCGTGTTAGTTTTCAAAAGGAAATGTTCTTAACAACATTCAGCTCTTGGTTCTTTGAATTCACTGTTACTTTACAAAGGGAAACATTTCTCTAGACACTCTCCTGACACAAAATGAGTCTCTTTTCGTTCCACACGGGAAATCTTCTTTCTTGACCTTCGTCTTGTAGAATTGTGCGTTCCGTGTTAGTTTTCAAAAGGAAATGTTCTTAACAACATTCAGCTCTTGGTTCTTTGAATTCACTGTTACTTTACAAAGGGAAACATTTCTCTAGACACTCTCCTGACACAAAATGAGTCTCTTTTCGTTCCACACGGGAAATCTTCTTTCTTGACCTTCGTCTTGTAGAATTGTGCGTTCCGTGTTAGTTTTCAAAAGGAAATGTTCTTAACAACATTCAGCTCTTGGTTCTTTGAATTCACTGTTACTTTACAAAGGGAAACATTTCTCTAGACACTCTCCTGACACAAAATGAGTCTCTTTTCGTTCCACACGGGAAATCTTCTTTCTTGACCTTCGTCTTGTAGAATTGTGCGTTCCGTGTTAGTTTTCAAAAGGAAATGTTCTTAACAACATTCAGCTCTTGGTTCTTTGAATTCACTGTTACTTTACAAAGGGAAACATTTCTCTAGACACTCTCCTGACACAAAATGAGTCTCTTTTCGTTCCACACGGGAAATCTTCTTTCTTGACCTTCGTCTTGTAGAATTGTGCGTTCCGTGTTAGTTTTCAAAAGGAAATGTTCTTAACAACATTCAGCTCTTGGTTCTTTGAATTCACTGTTACTTTACAAAGGGAAACATTTCTCTAGACACTCTCCTGACACAAAATGAGTCTCTTTTCGTTCCACACGGGAAATCTTCTTTCTTGACCTTCGTCTTGTAGAATTGTGCGTTCCGTGTTAGTTTTCAAAAGGAAATGTTCTTAACAACATTCAGCTCTTGGTTCTTTGAATTCACTGTTACTTTACAAAGGGAAACATTTCTCTAGACACTCTCCTGACACAAAATGAGTCTCTTTTCGTTCCACACGGGAAATCTTCTTTCTTGACCTTCGTCTTGTAGAATTGTGCGTTCCGTGTTAGTTTTCAAAAGGAAATGTTCTTAACAACATTCAGCTCTTGGTTCTTTGAATTCACTGTTACTTTACAAAGGGAAACATTTCTCTAGACACTCTCCTGACACAAAATGAGTCTCTTTTCGTTCCACACGGGAAATCTTCTTTCTTGACCTTCGTCTTGTAGAATTGTGCGTTCCGTGTTAGTTTTCAAAAGGAAATGTTCTTAACAACATTCAGCTCTTGGTTCTTTGAATTCACTGTTACTTTACAAAGGGAAACATTTCTCTAGACACTCTCCTGACACAAAATGAGTCTCTTTTCGTTCCACACGGGAAATCTTCTTTCTTGACCTTCGTCTTGTAGAATTGTGCGTTCCGTGTTAGTTTTCAAAAGGAAATGTTCTTAACAACATTCAGCTCTTGGTTCTTTGAATTCACTGTTACTTTACAAAGGGAAACATTTCTCTAGACACTCTCCTGACACAAAATGAGTCTCTTTTCGTTCCACACGGGAAATCTTCTTTCTTGACCTTCGTCTTGTAGAATTGTGCGTTCCGTGTTAGTTTTCAAAAGGAAATGTTCTTAACAACATTCAGCTCTTGGTTCTTTGAATTCACTGTTACTTTACAAAGGGAAACATTTCTCTAGACACTCTCCTGACACAAAATGAGTCTCTTTTCGTTCCACACGGGAAATCTTCTTTCTTGACCTTCGTCTTGTAGAATTGTGCGTTCCGTGTTAGTTTTCAAAAGGAAATGTTCTTAACAACATTCAGCTCTTGGTTCTTTGAATTCACTGTTACTTTACAAAGGGAAACATTTCTCTAGACACTCTCCTGACACAAAATGAGTCTCTTTTCGTTCCACACGGGAAATCTTCTTTCTTGACCTTCGTCTTGTAGAATTGTGCGTTCCGTGTTAGTTTTCAAAAGGAAATGTTCTTAACAACATTCAGCTCTTGGTTCTTTGAATTCACTGTTACTTTACAAAGGGAAACATTTCTCTAGACACTCTCCTGACACAAAATGAGTCTCTTTTCGTTCCACACGGGAAATCTTCTTTCTTGACCTTCGTCTTGTAGAATTGTGCGTTCCGTGTTAGTTTTCAAAAGGAAATGTTCTTAACAACATTCAGCTCTTGGTTCTTTGAATTCACTGTTACTTTACAAAGGGAAACATTTCTCTAGACACTCTCCTGACACAAAATGAGTCTCTTTTCGTTCCACACGGGAAATCTTCTTTCTTGACCTTCGTCTTGTAGAATTGTGCGTTCCGTGTTAGTTTTCAAAAGGAAATGTTCTTAACAACATTCAGCTCTTGGTTCTTTGAATTCACTGTTACTTTACAAAGGGAAACATTTCTCTAGACACTCTCCTGACACAAAATGAGTCTCTTTTCGTTCCACACGGGAAATCTTCTTTCTTGACCTTCGTCTTGTAGAATTGTGCGTTCCGTGTTAGTTTTCAAAAGGAAATGTTCTTAACAACATTCAGCTCTTGGTTCTTTGAATTCACTGTTACTTTACAAAGGGAAACATTTCTCTAGACACTCTCCTGACACAAAATGAGTCTCTTTTCGTTCCACACGGGAAATCTTCTTTCTTGACCTTCGTCTTGTAGAATTGTGCGTTCCGTGTTAGTTTTCAAAAGGAAATGTTCTTAACAACATTCAGCTCTTGGTTCTTTGAATTCACTGTTACTTTACAAAGGGAAACATTTCTCTAGACACTCTCCTGACACAAAATGAGTCTCTTTTCGTTCCACACGGGAAATCTTCTTTCTTGACCTTCGTCTTGTAGAATTGTGCGTTCCGTGTTAGTTTTCAAAAGGAAATGTTCTTAACAACATTCAGCTCTTGGTTCTTTGAATTCACTGTTACTTTACAAAGGGAAACATTTCTCTAGACACTCTCCTGACACAAAATGAGTCTCTTTTCGTTCCACACGGGAAATCTTCTTTCTTGACCTTCGTCTTGTAGAATTGTGCGTTCCGTGTTAGTTTTCAAAAGGAAATGTTCTTAACAACATTCAGCTCTTGGTTCTTTGAATTCACTGTTACTTTACAAAGGGAAACATTTCTCTAGACACTCTCCTGACACAAAATGAGTCTCTTTTCGTTCCACACGGGAAATCTTCTTTCTTGACCTTCGTCTTGTAGAATTGTGCGTTCCGTGTTAGTTTTCAAAAGGAAATGTTCTTAACAACATTCAGCTCTTGGTTCTTTGAATTCACTGTTACTTTACAAAGGGAAACATTTCTCTAGACACTCTCCTGACACAAAATGAGTCTCTTTTCGTTCCACACGGGAAATCTTCTTTCTTGACCTTCGTCTTGTAGAATTGTGCGTTCCGTGTTAGTTTTCAAAAGGAAATGTTCTTAACAACATTCAGCTCTTGGTTCTTTGAATTCACTGTTACTTTACAAAGGGAAACATTTCTCTAGACACTCTCCTGACACAAAATGAGTCTCTTTTCGTTCCACACGGGAAATCTTCTTTCTTGACCTTCGTCTTGTAGAATTGTGCGTTCCGTGTTAGTTTTCAAAAGGAAATGTTCTTAACAACATTCAGCTCTTGGTTCTTTGAATTCACTGTTACTTTACAAAGGGAAACATTTCTCTAGACACTCTCCTGACACAAAATGAGTCTCTTTTCGTTCCACACGGGAAATCTTCTTTCTTGACCTTCGTCTTGTAGAATTGTGCGTTCCGTGTTAGTTTTCAAAAGGAAATGTTCTTAACAACATTCAGCTCTTGGTTCTTTGAATTCACTGTTACTTTACAAAGGGAAACATTTCTCTAGACACTCTCCTGACACAAAATGAGTCTCTTTTCGTTCCACACGGGAAATCTTCTTTCTTGACCTTCGTCTTGTAGAATTGTGCGTTCCGTGTTAGTTTTCAAAAGGAAATGTTCTTAACAACATTCAGCTCTTGGTTCTTTGAATTCACTGTTACTTTACAAAGGGAAACATTTCTCTAGACACTCTCCTGACACAAAATGAGTCTCTTTTCGTTCCACACGGGAAATCTTCTTTCTTGACCTTCGTCTTGTAGAATTGTGCGTTCCGTGTTAGTTTTCAAAAGGAAATGTTCTTAACAACATTCAGCTCTTGGTTCTTTGAATTCACTGTTACTTTACAAAGGGAAACATTTCTCTAGACACTCTCCTGACACAAAATGAGTCTCTTTTCGTTCCACACGGGAAATCTTCTTTCTTGACCTTCGTCTTGTAGAATTGTGCGTTCCGTGTTAGTTTTCAAAAGGAAATGTTCTTAACAACATTCAGCTCTTGGTTCTTTGAATTCACTGTTACTTTACAAAGGGAAACATTTCTCTAGACACTCTCCTGACACAAAATGAGTCTCTTTTCGTTCCACACGGGAAATCTTCTTTCTTGACCTTCGTCTTGTAGAATTGTGCGTTCCGTGTTAGTTTTCAAAAGGAAATGTTCTTAACAACATTCAGCTCTTGGTTCTTTGAATTCACTGTTACTTTACAAAGGGAAACATTTCTCTAGACACTCTCCTGACACAAAATGAGTCTCTTTTCGTTCCACACGGGAAATCTTCTTTCTTGACCTTCGTCTTGTAGAATTGTGCGTTCCGTGTTAGTTTTCAAAAGGAAATGTTCTTAACAACATTCAGCTCTTGGTTCTTTGAATTCACTGTTACTTTACAAAGGGAAACATTTCTCTAGACACTCTCCTGACACAAAATGAGTCTCTTTTCGTTCCACACGGGAAATCTTCTTTCTTGACCTTCGTCTTGTAGAATTGTGCGTTCCGTGTTAGTTTTCAAAAGGAAATGTTCTTAACAACATTCAGCTCTTGGTTCTTTGAATTCACTGTTACTTTACAAAGGGAAACATTTCTCTAGACACTCTCCTGACACAAAATGAGTCTCTTTTCGTTCCACACGGGAAATCTTCTTTCTTGACCTTCGTCTTGTAGAATTGTGCGTTCCGTGTTAGTTTTCAAAAGGAAATGTTCTTAACAACATTCAGCTCTTGGTTCTTTGAATTCACTGTTACTTTACAAAGGGAAACATTTCTCTAGACACTCTCCTGACACAAAATGAGTCTCTTTTCGTTCCACACGGGAAATCTTCTTTCTTGACCTTCGTCTTGTAGAATTGTGCGTTCCGTGTTAGTTTTCAAAAGGAAATGTTCTTAACAACATTCAGCTCTTGGTTCTTTGAATTCACTGTTACTTTACAAAGGGAAACATTTCTCTAGACACTCTCCTGACACAAAATGAGTCTCTTTTCGTTCCACACGGGAAATCTTCTTTCTTGACCTTCGTCTTGTAGAATTGTGCGTTCCGTGTTAGTTTTCAAAAGGAAATGTTCTTAACAACATTCAGCTCTTGGTTCTTTGAATTCACTGTTACTTTACAAAGGGAAACATTTCTCTAGACACTCTCCTGACACAAAATGAGTCTCTTTTCGTTCCACACGGGAAATCTTCTTTCTTGACCTTCGTCTTGTAGAATTGTGCGTTCCGTGTTAGTTTTCAAAAGGAAATGTTCTTAACAACATTCAGCTCTTGGTTCTTTGAATTCACTGTTACTTTACAAAGGGAAACATTTCTCTAGACACTCTCCTGACACAAAATGAGTCTCTTTTCGTTCCACACGGGAAATCTTCTTTCTTGACCTTCGTCTTGTAGAATTGTGCGTTCCGTGTTAGTTTTCAAAAGGAAATGTTCTTAACAACATTCAGCTCTTGGTTCTTTGAATTCACTGTTACTTTACAAAGGGAAACATTTCTCTAGACACTCTCCTGACACAAAATGAGTCTCTTTTCGTTCCACACGGGAAATCTTCTTTCTTGACCTTCGTCTTGTAGAATTGTGCGTTCCGTGTTAGTTTTCAAAAGGAAATGTTCTTAACAACATTCAGCTCTTGGTTCTTTGAATTCACTGTTACTTTACAAAGGGAAACATTTCTCTAGACACTCTCCTGACACAAAATGAGTCTCTTTTCGTTCCACACGGGAAATCTTCTTTCTTGACCTTCGTCTTGTAGAATTGTGCGTTCCGTGTTAGTTTTCAAAAGGAAATGTTCTTAACAACATTCAGCTCTTGGTTCTTTGAATTCACTGTTACTTTACAAAGGGAAACATTTCTCTAGACACTCTCCTGACACAAAATGAGTCTCTTTTCGTTCCACACGGGAAATCTTCTTTCTTGACCTTCGTCTTGTAGAATTGTGCGTTCCGTGTTAGTTTTCAAAAGGAAATGTTCTTAACAACATTCAGCTCTTGGTTCTTTGAATTCACTGTTACTTTACAAAGGGAAACATTTCTCTAGACACTCTCCTGACACAAAATGAGTCTCTTTTCGTTCCACACGGGAAATCTTCTTTCTTGACCTTCGTCTTGTAGAATTGTGCGTTCCGTGTTAGTTTTCAAAAGGAAATGTTCTTAACAACATTCAGCTCTTGGTTCTTTGAATTCACTGTTACTTTACAAAGGGAAACATTTCTCTAGACACTCTCCTGACACAAAATGAGTCTCTTTTCGTTCCACACGGGAAATCTTCTTTCTTGACCTTCGTCTTGTAGAATTGTGCGTTCCGTGTTAGTTTTCAAAAGGAAATGTTCTTAACAACATTCAGCTCTTGGTTCTTTGAATTCACTGTTACTTTACAAAGGGAAACATTTCTCTAGACACTCTCCTGACACAAAATGAGTCTCTTTTCGTTCCACACGGGAAATCTTCTTTCTTGACCTTCGTCTTGTAGAATTGTGCGTTCCGTGTTAGTTTTCAAAAGGAAATGTTCTTAACAACATTCAGCTCTTGGTTCTTTGAATTCACTGTTACTTTACAAAGGGAAACATTTCTCTAGACACTCTCCTGACACAAAATGAGTCTCTTTTCGTTCCACACGGGAAATCTTCTTTCTTGACCTTCGTCTTGTAGAATTGTGCGTTCCGTGTTAGTTTTCAAAAGGAAATGTTCTTAACAACATTCAGCTCTTGGTTCTTTGAATTCACTGTTACTTTACAAAGGGAAACATTTCTCTAGACACTCTCCTGACACAAAATGAGTCTCTTTTCGTTCCACACGGGAAATCTTCTTTCTTGACCTTCGTCTTGTAGAATTGTGCGTTCCGTGTTAGTTTTCAAAAGGAAATGTTCTTAACAACATTCAGCTCTTGGTTCTTTGAATTCACTGTTACTTTACAAAGGGAAACATTTCTCTAGACACTCTCCTGACACAAAATGAGTCTCTTTTCGTTCCACACGGGAAATCTTCTTTCTTGACCTTCGTCTTGTAGAATTGTGCGTTCCGTGTTAGTTTTCAAAAGGAAATGTTCTTAACAACATTCAGCTCTTGGTTCTTTGAATTCACTGTTACTTTACAAAGGGAAACATTTCTCTAGACACTCTCCTGACACAAAATGAGTCTCTTTTCGTTCCACACGGGAAATCTTCTTTCTTGACCTTCGTCTTGTAGAATTGTGCGTTCCGTGTTAGTTTTCAAAAGGAAATGTTCTTAACAACATTCAGCTCTTGGTTCTTTGAATTCACTGTTACTTTACAAAGGGAAACATTTCTCTAGACACTCTCCTGACACAAAATGAGTCTCTTTTCGTTCCACACGGGAAATCTTCTTTCTTGACCTTCGTCTTGTAGAATTGTGCGTTCCGTGTTAGTTTTCAAAAGGAAATGTTCTTAACAACATTCAGCTCTTGGTTCTTTGAATTCACTGTTACTTTACAAAGGGAAACATTTCTCTAGACACTCTCCTGACACAAAATGAGTCTCTTTTCGTTCCACACGGGAAATCTTCTTTCTTGACCTTCGTCTTGTAGAATTGTGCGTTCCGTGTTAGTTTTCAAAAGGAAATGTTCTTAACAACATTCAGCTCTTGGTTCTTTGAATTCACTGTTACTTTACAAAGGGAAACATTTCTCTAGACACTCTCCTGACACAAAATGAGTCTCTTTTCGTTCCACACGGGAAATCTTCTTTCTTGACCTTCGTCTTGTAGAATTGTGCGTTCCGTGTTAGTTTTCAAAAGGAAATGTTCTTAACAACATTCAGCTCTTGGTTCTTTGAATTCACTGTTACTTTACAAAGGGAAACATTTCTCTAGACACTCTCCTGACACAAAATGAGTCTCTTTTCGTTCCACACGGGAAATCTTCTTTCTTGACCTTCGTCTTGTAGAATTGTGCGTTCCGTGTTAGTTTTCAAAAGGAAATGTTCTTAACAACATTCAGCTCTTGGTTCTTTGAATTCACTGTTACTTTACAAAGGGAAACATTTCTCTAGACACTCTCCTGACACAAAATGAGTCTCTTTTCGTTCCACACGGGAAATCTTCTTTCTTGACCTTCGTCTTGTAGAATTGTGCGTTCCGTGTTAGTTTTCAAAAGGAAATGTTCTTAACAACATTCAGCTCTTGGTTCTTTGAATTCACTGTTACTTTACAAAGGGAAACATTTCTCTAGACACTCTCCTGACACAAAATGAGTCTCTTTTCGTTCCACACGGGAAATCTTCTTTCTTGACCTTCGTCTTGTAGAATTGTGCGTTCCGTGTTAGTTTTCAAAAGGAAATGTTCTTAACAACATTCAGCTCTTGGTTCTTTGAATTCACTGTTACTTTACAAAGGGAAACATTTCTCTAGACACTCTCCTGACACAAAATGAGTCTCTTTTCGTTCCACACGGGAAATCTTCTTTCTTGACCTTCGTCTTGTAGAATTGTGCGTTCCGTGTTAGTTTTCAAAAGGAAATGTTCTTAACAACATTCAGCTCTTGGTTCTTTGAATTCACTGTTACTTTACAAAGGGAAACATTTCTCTAGACACTCTCCTGACACAAAATGAGTCTCTTTTCGTTCCACACGGGAAATCTTCTTTCTTGACCTTCGTCTTGTAGAATTGTGCGTTCCGTGTTAGTTTTCAAAAGGAAATGTTCTTAACAACATTCAGCTCTTGGTTCTTTGAATTCACTGTTACTTTACAAAGGGAAACATTTCTCTAGACACTCTCCTGACACAAAATGAGTCTCTTTTCGTTCCACACGGGAAATCTTCTTTCTTGACCTTCGTCTTGTAGAATTGTGCGTTCCGTGTTAGTTTTCAAAAGGAAATGTTCTTAACAACATTCAGCTCTTGGTTCTTTGAATTCACTGTTACTTTACAAAGGGAAACATTTCTCTAGACACTCTCCTGACACAAAATGAGTCTCTTTTCGTTCCACACGGGAAATCTTCTTTCTTGACCTTCGTCTTGTAGAATTGTGCGTTCCGTGTTAGTTTTCAAAAGGAAATGTTCTTAACAACATTCAGCTCTTGGTTCTTTGAATTCACTGTTACTTTACAAAGGGAAACATTTCTCTAGACACTCTCCTGACACAAAATGAGTCTCTTTTCGTTCCACACGGGAAATCTACTTTCTTGACCTTCGTCTTGTAGAATTGTGCGTTCCATGTTAGTTTTCAAAAGGAAATGTTCTTAACAACATTCAGCTCTTGGTTCTTTGAATTCACTGTTACTTTACAAAGGGAAACATTTCTCTAGACACTCTCCTGACACAAAATGAGTCTCTTTTCGTTCCACACGGGAAATCTTCTTTCTTGACCTTCGTCTTGTAGAATTGTGCGTTCCGTGTTAGTTTTCAAAAGGAAATGTTCTTAACAACATTCAGCTCTTGGTTCTTTGAATTCACTGTTACTTTACAAAGGGAAACATTTCTCTAGACACTCTCCTGACACAAAATGAGTCTCTTTTCGTTCCACACGGGAAATCTTCTTTCTTGACCTTCGTCTTGTAGAATTGTGCGTTCCGTGTTAGTTTTCAAAAGGAAATGTTCTTAACAACATTCAGCTCTTGGTTCTTTGAATTCACTGTTACTTTACAAAGGGAAACATTTCTCTAGACACTCTCCTGACACAAAATGAGTCTCTTTTCGTTCCACACGGGAAATCTTCTTTCTTGACCTTCGTCTTGTAGAATTGTGCGTTCCGTGTTAGTTTTCAAAAGGAAATGTTCTTAACAACATTCAGCTCTTGGTTCTTTGAATTCACTGTTACTTTACAAAGGGAAACATTTCTCTAGACACTCTCCTGACACAAAATGAGTCTCTTTTCGTTCCACACGGGAAATCTTCTTTCTTGACCTTCGTCTTGTAGAATTGTGCGTTCCGTGTTAGTTTTCAAAAGGAAATGTTCTTAACAACATTCAGCTCTTGGTTCTTTGAATTCACTGTTACTTTACAAAGGGAAACATTTCTCTAGACACTCTCCTGACACAAAATGAGTCTCTTTTCGTTCCACACGGGAAATCTTCTTTCTTGACCTTCGTCTTGTAGAATTGTGCGTTCCGTGTTAGTTTTCAAAAGGAAATGTTCTTAACAACATTCAGCTCTTGGTTCTTTGAATTCACTGTTACTTTACAAAGGGAAACATTTCTCTAGACACTCTCCTGACACAAAATGAGTCTCTTTTCGTTCCACACGGGAAATCTTCTTTCTTGACCTTCGTCTTGTAGAATTGTGCGTTCCGTGTTAGTTTTCAAAAGGAAATGTTCTTAACAACATTCAGCTCTTGGTTCTTTGAATTCACTGTTACTTTACAAAGGGAAACATTTCTCTAGACACTCTCCTGACACAAAATGAGTCTCTTTTCGTTCCACACGGGAAATCTTCTTTCTTGACCTTCGTCTTGTAGAATTGTGCGTTCCGTGTTAGTTTTCAAAAGGAAATGTTCTTAACAACATTCAGCTCTTGGTTCTTTGAATTCACTGTTACTTTACAAAGGGAAACATTTCTCTAGACACTCTCCTGACACAAAATGAGTCTCTTTTCGTTCCACACGGGAAATCTTCTTTCTTGACCTTCGTCTTGTAGAATTGTGCGTTCCGTGTTAGTTTTCAAAAGGAAATGTTCTTAACAACATTCAGCTCTTGGTTCTTTGAATTCACTGTTACTTTACAAAGGGAAACATTTCTCTAGACACTCTCCTGACACAAAATGAGTCTCTTTTCGTTCCACACGGGAAATCTTCTTTCTTGACCTTCGTCTTGTAGAATTGTGCGTTCCGTGTTAGTTTTCAAAAGGAAATGTTCTTAACAACATTCAGCTCTTGGTTCTTTGAATTCACTGTTACTTTACAAAGGGAAACATTTCTCTAGACACTCTCCTGACACAAAATGAGTCTCTTTTCGTTCCACACGGGAAATCTTCTTTCTTGACCTTCGTCTTGTAGAATTGTGCGTTCCGTGTTAGTTTTCAAAAGGAAATGTTCTTAACAACATTCAGCTCTTGGTTCTTTGAATTCACTGTTACTTTACAAAGGGAAACATTTCTCTAGACACTCTCCTGACACAAAATGAGTCTCTTTTCGTTCCACACGGGAAATCTTCTTTCTTGACCTTCGTCTTGTAGAATTGTGCGTTCCGTGTTAGTTTTCAAAAGGAAATGTTCTTAACAACATTCAGCTCTTGGTTCTTTGAATTCACTGTTACTTTACAAAGGGAAACATTTCTCTAGACACTCTCCTGACACAAAATGAGTCTCTTTTCGTTCCACACGGGAAATCTTCTTTCTTGACCTTCGTCTTGTAGAATTGTGCGTTCCGTGTTAGTTTTCAAAAGGAAATGTTCTTAACAACATTCAGCTCTTGGTTCTTTGAATTCACTGTTACTTTACAAAGGGAAACATTTCTCTAGACACTCTCCTGACACAAAATGAGTCTCTTTTCGTTCCACACGGGAAATCTTCTTTCTTGACCTTCGTCTTGTAGAATTGTGCGTTCCGTGTTAGTTTTCAAAAGGAAATGTTCTTAACAACATTCAGCTCTTGGTTCTTTGAATTCACTGTTACTTTACAAAGGGAAACATTTCTCTAGACACTCTCCTGACACAAAATGAGTCTCTTTTCGTTCCACACGGGAAATCTTCTTTCTTGACCTTCGTCTTGTAGAATTGTGCGTTCCGTGTTAGTTTTCAAAAGGAAATGTTCTTAACAACATTCAGCTCTTGGTTCTTTGAATTCACTGTTACTTTACAAAGGGAAACATTTCTCTAGACACTCTCCTGACACAAAATGAGTCTCTTTTCGTTCCACACGGGAAATCTTCTTTCTTGACCTTCGTCTTGTAGAATTGTGCGTTCCGTGTTAGTTTTCAAAAGGAAATGTTCTTAACAACATTCAGCTCTTGGTTCTTTGAATTCACTGTTACTTTACAAAGGGAAACATTTCTCTAGACACTCTCCTGACACAAAATGAGTCTCTTTTCGTTCCACACGGGAAATCTTCTTTCTTGACCTTCGTCTTGTAGAATTGTGCGTTCCGTGTTAGTTTTCAAAAGGAAATGTTCTTAACAACATTCAGCTCTTGGTTCTTTGAATTCACTGTTACTTTACAAAGGGAAACATTTCTCTAGACACTCTCCTGACACAAAATGAGTCTCTTTTCGTTCCACACGGGAAATCTTCTTTCTTGACCTTCGTCTTGTAGAATTGTGCGTTCCGTGTTAGTTTTCAAAAGGAAATGTTCTTAACAACATTCAGCTCTTGGTTCTTTGAATTCACTGTTACTTTACAAAGGGAAACATTTCTCTAGACACTCTCCTGACACAAAATGAGTCTCTTTTCGTTCCACACGGGAAATCTTCTTTCTTGACCTTCGTCTTGTAGAATTGTGCGTTCCGTGTTAGTTTTCAAAAGGAAATGTTCTTAACAACATTCAGCTCTTGGTTCTTTGAATTCACTGTTACTTTACAAAGGGAAACATTTCTCTAGACACTCTCCTGACACAAAATGAGTCTCTTTTCGTTCCACACGGGAAATCTTCTTTCTTGACCTTCGTCTTGTAGAATTGTGCGTTCCGTGTTAGTTTTCAAAAGGAAATGTTCTTAACAACATTCAGCTCTTGGTTCTTTGAATTCACTGTTACTTTACAAAGGGAAACATTTCTCTAGACACTCTCCTGACACAAAATGAGTCTCTTTTCGTTCCACACGGGAAATCTTCTTTCTTGACCTTCGTCTTGTAGAATTGTGCGTTCCGTGTTAGTTTTCAAAAGGAAATGTTCTTAACAACATTCAGCTCTTGGTTCTTTGAATTCACTGTTACTTTACAAAGGGAAACATTTCTCTAGACACTCTCCTGACACAAAATGAGTCTCTTTTCGTTCCACACGGGAAATCTTCTTTCTTGACCTTCGTCTTGTAGAATTGTGCGTTCCGTGTTAGTTTTCAAAAGGAAATGTTCTTAACAACATTCAGCTCTTGGTTCTTTGAATTCACTGTTACTTTACAAAGGGAAACATTTCTCTAGACACTCTCCTGACACAAAATGAGTCTCTTTTCGTTCCACACGGGAAATCTTCTTTCTTGACCTTCGTCTTGTAGAATTGTGCGTTCCGTGTTAGTTTTCAAAAGGAAATGTTCTTAACAACATTCAGCTCTTGGTTCTTTGAATTCACTGTTACTTTACAAAGGGAAACATTTCTCTAGACACTCTCCTGACACAAAATGAGTCTCTTTTCGTTCCACACGGGAAATCTTCTTTCTTGACCTTCGTCTTGTAGAATTGTGCGTTCCGTGTTAGTTTTCAAAAGGAAATGTTCTTAACAACATTCAGCTCTTGGTTCTTTGAATTCACTGTTACTTTACAAAGGGAAACATTTCTCTAGACACTCTCCTGACACAAAATGAGTCTCTTTTCGTTCCACACGGGAAATCTTCTTTCTTGACCTTCGTCTTGTAGAATTGTGCGTTCCGTGTTAGTTTTCAAAAGGAAATGTTCTTAACAACATTCAGCTCTTGGTTCTTTGAATTCACTGTTACTTTACAAAGGGAAACATTTCTCTAGACACTCTCCTGACACAAAATGAGTCTCTTTTCGTTCCACACGGGAAATCTTCTTTCTTGACCTTCGTCTTGTAGAATTGTGCGTTCCGTGTTAGTTTTCAAAAGGAAATGTTCTTAACAACATTCAGCTCTTGGTTCTTTGAATTCACTGTTACTTTACAAAGGGAAACATTTCTCTAGACACTCTCCTGACACAAAATGAGTCTCTTTTCGTTCCACACGGGAAATCTTCTTTCTTGACCTTCGTCTTGTAGAATTGTGCGTTCCGTGTTAGTTTTCAAAAGGAAATGTTCTTAACAACATTCAGCTCTTGGTTCTTTGAATTCACTGTTACTTTACAAAGGGAAACATTTCTCTAGACACTCTCCTGACACAAAATGAGTCTCTTTTCGTTCCACACGGGAAATCTTCTTTCTTGACCTTCGTCTTGTAGAATTGTGCGTTCCGTGTTAGTTTTCAAAAGGAAATGTTCTTAACAACATTCAGCTCTTGGTTCTTTGAATTCACTGTTACTTTACAAAGGGAAACATTTCTCTAGACACTCTCCTGACACAAAATGAGTCTCTTTTCGTTCCACACGGGAAATCTTCTTTCTTGACCTTCGTCTTGTAGAATTGTGCGTTCCGTGTTAGTTTTCAAAAGGAAATGTTCTTAACAACATTCAGCTCTTGGTTCTTTGAATTCACTGTTACTTTACAAAGGGAAACATTTCTCTAGACACTCTCCTGACACAAAATGAGTCTCTTTTCGTTCCACACGGGAAATCTTCTTTCTTGACCTTCGTCTTGTAGAATTGTGCGTTCCGTGTTAGTTTTCAAAAGGAAATGTTCTTAACAACATTCAGCTCTTGGTTCTTTGAATTCACTGTTACTTTACAAAGGGAAACATTTCTCTAGACACTCTCCTGACACAAAATGAGTCTCTTTTCGTTCCACACGGGAAATCTTCTTTCTTGACCTTCGTCTTGTAGAATTGTGCGTTCCGTGTTAGTTTTCAAAAGGAAATGTTCTTAACAACATTCAGCTCTTGGTTCTTTGAATTCACTGTTACTTTACAAAGGGAAACATTTCTCTAGACACTCTCCTGACACAAAATGAGTCTCTTTTCGTTCCACACGGGAAATCTTCTTTCTTGACCTTCGTCTTGTAGAATTGTGCGTTCCGTGTTAGTTTTCAAAAGGAAATGTTCTTAACAACATTCAGCTCTTGGTTCTTTGAATTCACTGTTACTTTACAAAGGGAAACATTTCTCTAGACACTCTCCTGACACAAAATGAGTCTCTTTTCGTTCCACACGGGAAATCTTCTTTCTTGACCTTCGTCTTGTAGAATTGTGCGTTCCGTGTTAGTTTTCAAAAGGAAATGTTCTTAACAACATTCAGCTCTTGGTTCTTTGAATTCACTGTTACTTTACAAAGGGAAACATTTCTCTAGACACTCTCCTGACACAAAATGAGTCTCTTTTCGTTCCACACGGGAAATCTTCTTTCTTGACCTTCGTCTTGTAGAATTGTGCGTTCCGTGTTAGTTTTCAAAAGGAAATGTTCTTAACAACATTCAGCTCTTGGTTCTTTGAATTCACTGTTACTTTACAAAGGGAAACATTTCTCTAGACACTCTCCTGACACAAAATGAGTCTCTTTTCGTTCCACACGGGAAATCTTCTTTCTTGACCTTCGTCTTGTAGAATTGTGCGTTCCGTGTTAGTTTTCAAAAGGAAATGTTCTTAACAACATTCAGCTCTTGGTTCTTTGAATTCACTGTTACTTTACAAAGGGAAACATTTCTCTAGACACTCTCCTGACACAAAATGAGTCTCTTTTCGTTCCACACGGGAAATCTTCTTTCTTGACCTTCGTCTTGTAGAATTGTGCGTTCCGTGTTAGTTTTCAAAAGGAAATGTTCTTAACAACATTCAGCTCTTGGTTCTTTGAATTCACTGTTACTTTACAAAGGGAAACATTTCTCTAGACACTCTCCTGACACAAAATGAGTCTCTTTTCGTTCCACACGGGAAATCTTCTTTCTTGACCCTCGTCTTGTAGAATTGTGCGTTCCGTGTTAGTTTTCAAAAGGAAATGTTCTTAACAACATTCAGCTCTTGGTTCTTTGAATTCACTGTTACTTTACAAAGGGAAACATTTCTCTAGACACTCTCCTGACACAAAATGAGTCTCTTTTCGTTCCACACGGGAAATCTTCTTTCTTGACCTTCGTCTTGTAGAATTGTGCGTTCCGTGTTAGTTTTCAAAAGGAAATGTTCTTAACAACATTCAGCTCTTGGTTCTTTGAATTCACTGTTACTTTACAAAGGGAAACATTTCTCTAGACACTCTCCTGACACAAAATGAGTCTCTTTTCGTTCCACACGGGAAATCTTCTTTCTTGACCTTCGTCTTGTAGAATTGTGCGTTCCGTGTTAGTTTTCAAAAGGAAATGTTCTTAACAACATTCAGCTCTTGGTTCTTTGAATTCACTGTTACTTTACAAAGGGAAACATTTCTCTAGACACTCTCCTGACACAAAATGAGTCTCTTTTCGTTCCACACGGGAAATCTTCTTTCTTGACCTTCGTCTTGTAGAATTGTGCGTTCCCTGTTAGTTTTCAAAAGGAAATGTTC
This sequence comes from Jaculus jaculus, assembly GCF_020740685.1. Lineage (NCBI taxonomy): Eukaryota > Metazoa > Chordata > Mammalia > Rodentia > Dipodidae > Jaculus > Jaculus jaculus. Next base: position 37,611 of record NW_025423413.1, read on the forward strand.
TTAACAACATTCAGCTCTTGGTTCTTTGAATTCACTGTTACTTTACAAAGGGAAACATTTCTCTAGACACTCTCCTGACACAAAATGAGTCTCTTTTCGTTCCACACGGGAAATCTTCTTTCTTGACCTTCGTCTTGTAGAATTGTGCGTTCCGTGTTAGTTTTCAAAAGGAAATGTTCTTAACAACATTCAGCTCTTGGTTCTTTGAATTCACTGTTACTTTACAAAGGGAAACATTTCTCTAGACACTCTCCTGACACAAAATGAGTCTCTTTTCGTTCCACACGGGATATCTTCTTTCTTGACCTTCGTCTTGTAGAATTGTGCGTTCCGTGTTAGTTTTCAAAAGGAAATGTTCTTAACAACATTCAGCTCTTGGTTCTTTGAATTCACTGTTACTTTACAAAGGGAAACATTTCTCTAGACACTCTCCTGACACAAAATGAGTCTCTTTTCGTTCCACACGGGAAATCTTCTTTCTTGACCTTCGTCTTGTAGAATTGTGCGTTCCGTGTTAGTTTTCAAAAGGAAATGTTCTTAACAACATTCAGCTCTTGGTTCTTTGAATTCACTGTTACTTTACAAAGGGAAACATTTCTCTAGACACTCTCCTGACACAAAATGAGTCTCTTTTCGTTCCACACGGGAAATCTTCTTTCTTGACCTTCGTCTTGTAGAATTGTGCGTTCCGTGTTAGTTTTCAAAAGGAAATGTTCTTAACAACATTCAGCTCTTGGTTCTTTGAATTCACTGTTACTTTACAAAGGGAAACATTTCTCTAGACACTCTCCTGACACAAAATGAGTCTCTTTTCGTTCCACACGGGAAATCTTCTTTCTTGACCTTCGTCTTGTAGAATTGTGCGTTCCGTGTTAGTTTTCAAAAGGAAATGTTCTTAACAACATTCAGCTCTTGGTTCTTTGAATTCACTGTTACTTTACAAAGGGAAACATTTCTCTAGACACTCTCCTGACACAAAATGAGTCTCTTTTCGTTCCACACGGGAAATCTTCTTTCTTGACCTTCGTCTTGTAGAATTGTGCGTTCCGTGTTAGTTTTCAAAAGGAAATGTTCTTAACAACATTCAGCTCTTGGTTCTTTGAATTCACTGTTACTTTACAAAGGGAAACATTTCTCTAGACACTCTCCTGACACAAAATGAGTCTCTTTTCGTTCCACACGGGAAATCTTCTTTCTTGACCTTCGTCTTGTAGAATTGTGCGTTCCGTGTTAGTTTTCAAAAGGAAATGTTCTTAACAACATTCAGCTCTTGGTTCTTTGAATTCACTGTTACTTTACAAAGGGAAACATTTCTCTAGACACTCTCCTGACACAAAATGAGTCTCTTTTCGTTCCACACGGGAAATCTTCTTTCTTGACCTTCGTCTTGTAGAATTGTGCGTTCCGTGTTAGTTTTCAAAAGGAAATGTTCTTAACAACATTCAGCTCTTGGTTCTTTGAATTCACTGTTACTTTACAAAGGGAAACATTTCTCTAGACACTCTCCTGACACAAAATGAGTCTCTTTTCGTTCCACACGGGAAATCTTCTTTCTTGACCTTCGTCTTGTAGAATTGTGCGTTCCGTGTTAGTTTTCAAAAGGAAATGTTCTTAACAACATTCAGCTCTTGGTTCTTTGAATTCACTGTTACTTTACAAAGGGAAACATTTCTCTAGACACTCTCCTGACACAAAATGAGTCTCTTTTCGTTCCACACGGGAAATCTTCTTTCTTGACCTTCGTCTTGTAGAATTGTGCGTTCCGTGTTAGTTTTCAAAAGGAAATGTTCTTAACAACATTCAGCTCTTGGTTCTTTGAATTCACTGTTACTTTACAAAGGGAAACATTTCTCTAGACACTCTCCTGACACAAAATGAGTCTCTTTTCGTTCCACACGGGAAATCTTCTTTCTTGACCTTCGTCTTGTAGAATTGTGCGTTCCGTGTTAGTTTTCAAAAGGAAATGTTCTTAACAACATTCAGCTCTTGGTTCTTTGAATTCACTGTTACTTTACAAAGGGAAACATTTCTCTAGACACTCTCCTGACACAAAATGAGTCTCTTTTCGTTCCACACGGGAAATCTTCTTTCTTGACCTTCGTCTTGTAGAATTGTGCGTTCCGTGTTAGTTTTCAAAAGGAAATGTTCTTAACAACATTCAGCTCTTGGTTCTTTGAATTCACTGTTACTTTACAAAGGGAAACATTTCTCTAGACACTCTCCTGACACAAAATGAGTCTCTTTTCGTTCCACACGGGAAATCTTCTTTCTTGACCTTCGTCTTGTAGAATTGTGCGTTCCGTGTTAGTTTTCAAAAGGAAATGTTCTTAACAACATTCAGCTCTTGGTTCTTTGAATTCACTGTTACTTTACAAAGGGAAACATTTCTCTAGACACTCTCCTGACACAAAATGAGTCTCTTTTCGTTCCACACGGGAAATCTTCTTTCTTGACCTTCGTCTTGTAGAATTGTGCGTTCCGTGTTAGTTTTCAAAAGGAAATGTTCTTAACAACATTCAGCTCTTGGTTCTTTGAATTCACTGTTACTTTACAAAGGGAAACATTTCTCTAGACACTCTCCTGACACAAAATGAGTCTCTTTTCGTTCCACACGGGAAATCTTCTTTCTTGACCTTCGTCTTGTAGAATTGTGCGTTCCGTGTTAGTTTTCAAAAGGAAATGTTCTTAACAACATTCAGCTCTTGGTTCTTTGAATTCACTGTTACTTTACAAAGGGAAACATTTCTCTAGACACTCTCCTGACACAAAATGAGTCTCTTTTCGTTCCACACGGGAAATCTTCTTTCTTGACCTTCGTCTTGTAGAATTGTGCGTTCCGTGTTAGTTTTCAAAAGGAAATGTTCTTAACAACATTCAGCTCTTGGTTCTTTGAATTCACTGTTACTTTACAAAGGGAAACATTTCTCTAGACACTCTCCTGACACAAAATGAGTCTCTTTTCGTTCCACACGGGAAATCTTCTTTCTTGACCTTCGTCTTGTAGAATTGTGCGTTCCGTGTTAGTTTTCAAAAGGAAATGTTCTTAACAACATTCAGCTCTTGGTTCTTTGAATTCACTGTTACTTTACAAAGGGAAACATTTCTCTAGACACTCTCCTGACACAAAATGAGTCTCTTTTCGTTCCACACGGGAAATCTTCTTTCTTGACCTTCGTCTTGTAGAATTGTGCGTTCCGTGTTAGTTTTCAAAAGGAAATGTTCTTAACAACATTCAGCTCTTGGTTCTTTGAATTCACTGTTACTTTACAAAGGGAAACATTTCTCTAGACACTCTCCTGACACAAAATGAGTCTCTTTTCGTTCCACACGGGAAATCTTCTTTCTTGACCTTCGTCTTGTAGAATTGTGCGTTCCGTGTTAGTTTTCAAAAGGAAATGTTCTTAACAACATTCAGCTCTTGGTTCTTTGAATTCACTGTTACTTTACAAAGGGAAACATTTCTCTAGACACTCTCCTGACACAAAATGAGTCTCTTTTCGTTCCACACGGGAAATCTTCTTTCTTGACCTTCGTCTTGTAGAATTGTGCGTTCCGTGTTAGTTTTCAAAAGGAAATGTTCTTAACAACATTCAGCTCTTGGTTCTTTGAATTCACTGTTACTTTACAAAGGGAAACATTTCTCTAGACACTCTCCTGACACAAAATGAGTCTCTTTTCGTTCCACACGGGAAATCTTCTTTCTTGACCTTCGTCTTGTAGAATTGTGCGTTCCGTGTTAGTTTTCAAAAGGAAATGTTCTTAACAACATTCAGCTCTTGGTTCTTTGAATTCACTGTTACTTTACAAAGGGAAACATTTCTCTAGACACTCTCCTGACACAAAATGAGTCTCTTTTCGTTCCACACGGGAAATCTTCTTTCTTGACCTTCGTCTTGTAGAATTGTGCGTTCCGTGTTAGTTTTCAAAAGGAAATGTTCTTAACAACATTCAGCTCTTGGTTCTTTGAATTCACTGTTACTTTACAAAGGGAAACATTTCTCTAGACACTCTCCTGACACAAAATGAGTGTCTTTTCGTTCCACACGGGAAATCTTCTTTCTTGACCTTCGTCTTGTAGAATTGTGCGTTCCGTGTTAGTTTTCAAAAGGAAATGTTCTTAACAACATTCAGCTCTTGGTTCTTTGAATTCACTGTTACTTTACAAAGGGAAACATTTCTCTAGACACTCTCCTGACACAAATTGAATCTCTTTTCGTTCCACACGGGAAATCTTCTTTCTTGACCTTCGTCTTGTAGAATTGTGCGTTCCGTGTAGTTTTCAAAAGGAAATGTTCTTAACAACATTCAGCTCTTGGTTCTTTGAATTCACTGTTACTTTACAAAGGGAAACATTTCTCTAGACACTCTCCTGACACAAAATGAGTCTCTTTTCGTTCCACACGGGAAATCTTCTTTCTTGACCTTTGTCTTGTAGAATTGTGCGTTCCGTGTTACTTTTCAAAAGGAAATGTTCTTAACAACATTCAGCTCTTGGTTCTTTGAATTCACTGTTACTTTACAAAGGGAAACATTTCTCTAGACACTCTCCTGACACAAAATGAGTGTATTTTCGTTCCACACGGGAAATCTTCTTTCTTGACCTATGTCTTGTAGAATTGTGCGTTCCGTGTTACTTTTCAAAAGGAAATGTTCTTAACAACATTCAGCTCTTGGTTCTTTGAATTCACTGTTACTTTACAAACGGAAACATTTCTCTAGACACTCTCCTGACACAAAATGAGTGTATTTTCGTTCCACACGGGAAATCTTCTTTCTTGACCTTTGTCTTGTAGAATTGTGCGTTCCGTGTTAGTTTTCAAAAGGAAATGTTCTTAACAACATTCAGCTCTTGGTTCTTTGAATTCACTGTTACTTTACAAAGGGAAACATTTCTCTAGACACTCTCCTGACACAAAATGAGTCTCTTTTCGTTCCACACGGGAAATCTTCTTTCTTGACCTTCGTCTTGTAGAATTGTGCGTTCCGTGTTAGTTTTCAAAAGGAAATGTTCTTAACAACATTCAGCTCTTGGTTCTTTGAATTCACTGTTACTTTACAAAGGGAAACATTTCTCTAGACACTCTCCTGACACAAAATGAGTCTCTTTTCGTTCCACACGGGAAATCTTCTTTCTTGACCTTCGTCTTGTAGAATTGTGCGTTCCGTGTTAGTTTTCAAAAGGAAATGTTCTTAACAACATTCAGCTCTTGGTTCTTTGAATTCACTGTTACTTTACAAAGGGAAACATTTCTCTAGACACTCTCCTGACACAAAATGAGTCTCTTTTCGTTCCACACGGGAAATCTTCTTTCTTGACCTTCGTCTTGTAGAATTGTGCGTTCCGTGTTAGTTTTCAAAAGGAAATGTTCTTAACAACATTCAGCTCTTGGTTCTTTGAATTCACTGTTACTTTACAAAGGGAAACATTTCTCTAGACACTCTCCTGACACAAAATGAGTCTCTTTTCGTTCCACACGGGAAATCTTCTTTCTTGACCTTCGTCTTGTAGAATTGTGCGTTCCGTGTTAGTTTTCAAAAGGAAATGTTCTTAACAACATTCAGCTCTTGGTTCTTTGAATTCACTGTTACTTTACAAAGGGAAACATTTCTCTAGACACTCTCCTGACACAAAATGAGTCTCTTTTCGTTCCACACGGGAAATCTTCTTTCTTGACCTTCGTCTTGTAGAATTGTGCGTTCCGTGTTAGTTTTCAAAAGGAAATGTTCTTAACAACATTCAGCTCTTGGTTCTTTGAATTCACTGTTACTTTACAAAGGGAAACATTTCTCTAGACACTCTCCTGACACAAAATGAGTCTCTTTTCGTTCCACACGGGAAATCTTCTTTCTTGACCTTCGTCTTGTAGAATTGTGCGTTCCGTGTTAGTTTTCAAAAGGAAATGTTCTTAACAACATTCAGCTCTTGGTTCTTTGAATTCACTGTTACTTTACAAAGGGAAACATTTCTCTAGACACTCTCCTGACACAAAATGAGTCTCTTTTCGTTCCACACGGGAAATCTTCTTTCTTGACCTTCGTCTTGTAGAATTGTGCGTTCCGTGTTAGTTTTCAAAAGGAAATGTTCTTAACAACATTCAGCTCTTGGTTCTTTGAATTCACTGTTACTTTACAAAGGGAAACATTTCTCTAGACACTCTCCTGACACAAAATGAGTCTCTTTTCGTTCCACACGGGAAATCTTCTTTCTTGACCTTCGTCTTGTAGAATTGTGCGTTCCGTGTTAGTTTTCAAAAGGAAATGTTCTTAACAACATTCAGCTCTTGGTTCTTTGAATTCACTGTTACTTTACAAAGGGAAACATTTCTCTAGACACTCTCCTGACACAAAATGAGTCTCTTTTCGTTCCACACGGGAAATCTTCTTTCTTGACCTTCGTCTTGTAGAATTGTGCGTTCCGTGTTAGTTTTCAAAAGGAAATGTTCTTAACAACATTCAGCTCTTGGTTCTTTGAATTCACTGTTACTTTACAAAGGGAAACATTTCTCTAGACACTCTCCTGACACAAAATGAGTCTCTTTTCGTTCCACACGGGAAATCTTCTTTCTTGACCTTCGTCTTGTAGAATTGTGCGTTCCGTGTTAGTTTTCAAAAGGAAATGTTCTTAACAACATTCAGCTCTTGGTTCTTTGAATTCACTGTTACTTTACAAAGGGAAACATTTCTCTAGACACTCTCCTGACACAAAATGAGTCTCTTTTCGTTCCACACGGGAAATCTTCTTTCTTGACCTTCGTCTTGTAGAATTGTGCGTTCCGTGTTAGTTTTCAAAAGGAAATGTTCTTAACAACATTCAGCTCTTGGTTCTTTGAATTCACTGTTACTTTACAAAGGGAAACATTTCTCTAGACACTCTCCTGACACAAAATGAGTCTCTTTTCGTTCCACACGGGAAATCTTCTTTCTTGACCTTCGTCTTGTAGAATTGTGCGTTCCGTGTTAGTTTTCAAAAGGAAATGTTCTTAACAACATTCAGCTCTTGGTTCTTTGAATTCACTGTTACTTTACAAAGGGAAACATTTCTCTAGACACTCTCCTGACACAAAATGAGTCTCTTTTCGTTCCACACGGGAAATCTTCTTTCTTGACCTTCGTCTTGTAGAATTGTGCGTTCCGTGTTAGTTTTCAAAAGGAAATGTTCTTAACAACATTCAGCTCTTGGTTCTTTGAATTCACTGTTACTTTACAAAGGGAAACATTTCTCTAGACACTCTCCTGACACAAAATGAGTCTCTTTTCGTTCCACACGGGAAATCTTCTTTCTTGACCTTCGTCTTGTAGAATTGTGCGTTCCGTGTTAGTTTTCAAAAGGAAATGTTCTTAACAACATTCAGCTCTTGGTTCTTTGAATTCACTGTTACTTTACAAAGGGAAACATTTCTCTAGACACTCTCCTGACACAAAATGAGTCTCTTTTCGTTCCACACGGGAAATCTTCTTTCTTGACCTTCGTCTTGTAGAATTGTGCGTTCCGTGTTAGTTTTCAAAAGGAAATGTTCTTAACAACATTCAGCTCTTGGTTCTTTGAATTCACTGTTACTTTACAAAGGGAAACATTTCTCTAGACACTCTCCTGACACAAAATGAGTCTCTTTTCGTTCCACACGGGAAATCTTCTTTCTTGACCTTCGTCTTGTAGAATTGTGCGTTCCGTGTTAGTTTTCAAAAGGAAATGTTCTTAACAACATTCAGCTCTTGGTTCTTTGAATTCACTGTTACTTTACAAAGGGAAACATTTCTCTAGACACTCTCCTGACACAAAATGAGTCTCTTTTCGTTCCACACGGGAAATCTTCTTTCTTGACCTTCGTCTTGTAGAATTGTGCGTTCCGTGTTAGTTTTCAAAAGGAAATGTTCTTAACAACATTCAGCTCTTGGTTCTTTGAATTCACTGTTACTTTACAAAGGGAAACATTTCTCTAGACACTCTCCTGACACAAAATGAGTCTCTTTTCGTTCCACACGGGAAATCTTCTTTCTTGACCTTCGTCTTGTAGAATTGTGCGTTCCGTGTTAGTTTTCAAAAGGAAATGTTCTTAACAACATTCAGCTCTTGGTTCTTTGAATTCACTGTTACTTTACAAAGGGAAACATTTCTCTAGACACTCTCCTGACACAAAATGAGTCTCTTTTCGTTCCACACGGGAAATCTTCTTTCTTGACCTTCGTCTTGTAGAATTGTGCGTTCCGTGTTAGTTTTCAAAAGGAAATGTTCTTAACAACATTCAGCTCTTGGTTCTTTGAATTCACTGTTACTTTACAAAGGGAAACATTTCTCTAGACACTCTCCTGACACAAAATGAGTCTCTTTTCGTTCCACACGGGAAATCTTCTTTCTTGACCTTCGTCTTGTAGAATTGTGCGTTCCGTGTTAGTTTTCAAAAGGAAATGTTCTTAACAACATTCAGCTCTTGGTTCTTTGAATTCACTGTTACTTTACAAAGGGAAACATTTCTCTAGACACTCTCCTGACACAAAATGAGTCTCTTTTCGTTCCACACGGGAAATCTTCTTTCTTGACCTTCGTCTTGTAGAATTGTGCGTTCCGTGTTAGTTTTCAAAAGGAAATGTTCTTAACAACATTCAGCTCTTGGTTCTTTGAATTCACTGTTACTTTACAAAGGGAAACATTTCTCTAGACACTCTCCTGACACAAAATGAGTCTCTTTTCGTTCCACACGGGAAATCTTCTTTCTTGACCTTCGTCTTGTAGAATTGTGCGTTCCGTGTTAGTTTTCAAAAGGAAATGTTCTTAACAACATTCAGCTCTTGGTTCTTTGAATTCACTGTTACTTTACAAAGGGAAACATTTCTCTAGACACTCTCCTGACACAAAATGAGTCTCTTTTCGTTCCACACGGGAAATCTTCTTTCTTGACCTTCGTCTTGTAGAATTGTGCGTTCCGTGTTAGTTTTCAAAAGGAAATGTTCTTAACAACATTCAGCTCTTGGTTCTTTGAATTCACTGTTACTTTACAAAGGGAAACATTTCTCTAGACACTCTCCTGACACAAAATGAGTCTCTTTTCGTTCCACACGGGAAATCTTCTTTCTTGACCTTCGTCTTGTAGAATTGTGCGTTCCGTGTTAGTTTTCAAAAGGAAATGTTCTTAACAACATTCAGCTCTTGGTTCTTTGAATTCACTGTTACTTTACAAAGGGAAACATTTCTCTAGACACTCTCCTGACACAAAATGAGTCTCTTTTCGTTCCACACGGGAAATCTTCTTTCTTGACCTTCGTCTTGTAGAATTGTGCGTTCCGTGTTAGTTTTCAAAAGGAAATGTTCTTAACAACATTCAGCTCTTGGTTCTTTGAATTCACTGTTACTTTACAAAGGGAAACATTTCTCTAGACACTCTCCTGACACAAAATGAGTCTCTTTTCGTTCCACACGGGAAATCTTCTTTCTTGACCTTCGTCTTGTAGAATTGTGCGTTCCGTGTTAGTTTTCAAAAGGAAATGTTCTTAACAACATTCAGCTCTTGGTTCTTTGAATTCACTGTTACTTTACAAAGGGAAACATTTCTCTAGACACTCTCCTGACACAAAATGAGTCTCTTTTCGTTCCACACGGGAAATCTTCTTTCTTGACCTTCGTCTTGTAGAATTGTGCGTTCCGTGTTAGTTTTCAAAAGGAAATGTTCTTAACAACATTCAGCTCTTGGTTCTTTGAATTCACTGTTACTTTACAAAGGGAAACATTTCTCTAGACACTCTCCTGACACAAAATGAGTCTCTTTTCGTTCCACACGGGAAATCTTCTTTCTTGACCTTCGTCTTGTAGAATTGTGCGTTCCGTGTTAGTTTTCAAAAGGAAATGTTCTTAACAACATTCAGCTCTTGGTTCTTTGAATTCACTGTTACTTTACAAAGGGAAACATTTCTCTAGACACTCTCCTGACACAAAATGAGTCTCTTTTCGTTCCACACGGGAAATCTTCTTTCTTGACCTTCGTCTTGTAGAATTGTGCGTTCCGTGTTAGTTTTCAAAAGGAAATGTTCTTAACAACATTCAGCTCTTGGTTCTTTGAATTCACTGTTACTTTACAAAGGGAAACATTTCTCTAGACACTCTCCTGACACAAAATGAGTCTCTTTTCGTTCCACACGGGAAATCTTCTTTCTTGACCTTCGTCTTGTAGAATTGTGCGTTCCGTGTTAGTTTTCAAAAGGAAATGTTCTTAACAACATTCAGCTCTTGGTTCTTTGAATTCACTGTTACTTTACAAAGGAAAACATTTCTCTAGACACTCTCCTGACACAAAATGAGTCTCTTTTCGTTCCACACGGGAAATCTTCTTTCTTGACCTTCGTCTTGTAGAATTGTGCGTTCCGTGTTAGTTTTCAAAAGGAAATGTTCTTAACAACATTCAGCTCTTGGTTCTTTGAATTCACTGTTACTTTACAAAGGGAAACATTTCTCTAGACACTCTCCTGACACAAAATGAGTCTCTTTTCGTTCCACACGGGAAATCTTCTTTCTTGACCTTCGTCTTGTAGAATTGTGCGTTCCGTGTTAGTTTTCAAAAGGAAATGTTCTTAACAACATTCAGCTCTTGGTTCTTTGAATTCACTGTTACTTTACAAAGGGAAACATTTCTCTAGACACTCTCCTGACACAAAATGAGTCTCTTTTCGTTCCACACGGGAAATCTTCTTTCTTGACCTTCGTCTTGTAGAATTGTGCGTTCCGTGTTAGTTTTCAAAAGGAAATGTTCTTAACAACATTCAGCTCTTGGTTCTTTGAATTCACTGTTACTTTACAAAGGGAAACATTTCTCTAGACACTCTCCTGACACAAAATGAGTCTCTTTTCGTTCCACACGGGAAATCTTCTTTCTTGACCTTCGTCTTGTAGAATTGTGCGTTCCGTGTTAGTTTTCAAAAGGAAATGTTCTTAACAACATTCAGCTCTTGGTTCTTTGAATTCACTGTTACTTTACAAAGGGAAACATTTCTCTAGACACTCTCCTGACACAAAATGAGTCTCTTTTCGTTCCACACGGGAAATCTTCTTTCTTGACCTTCGTCTTGTAGAATTGTGCGTTCCGTGTTAGTTTTCAAAAGGAAATGTTCTTAACAACATTCAGCTCTTGGTTCTTTGAATTCACTGTTACTTTACAAAGGGAAACATTTCTCTAGACACTCTCCTGACACAAAATGAGTCTCTTTTCGTTCCACACGGGAAATCTTCTTTCTTGACCTTCGTCTTGTAGAATTGTGCGTTCCGTGTTAGTTTTCAAAAGGAAATGTTCTTAACAACATTCAGCTCTTGGTTCTTTGAATTCACTGTTACTTTACAAAGGGAAACATTTCTCTAGACACTCTCCTGACACAAAATGAGTCTCTTTTCGTTCCACACGGGAAATCTTCTTTCTTGACCTTCGTCTTGTAGAATTGTGCGTTCGTGTTAGTTTTCAAAAGGAAATGTTCTTAACAACATTCAGCTCTTGGTTCTTTGAATTCACTGTTACTTTACAAAGGGAAACATTTCTCTAGACACTCTCCTGACACAAAATGAGTCTCTTTTCGTTCCACACGGGAAATCTTCTTTCTTGACCTTCGTCTTGTAGAATTGTGCGTTCCGTGTTAGTTTTCAAAAGGAAATGTTCTTAACAACATTCAGCTCTTGGTTCTTTGAATTCACTGTTACTTTACAAAGGGAAACATTTCTCTAGACACTCTCCTGACACAAAATGAGTCTCTTTTCGTTCCACACGGGAAATCTTCTTTCTTGACCTTCGTCTTGTAGAATTGTGCGTTCCGTGTTAGTTTTCAAAAGGAAATGTTCTTAACAACATTCAGCTCTTGGTTCTTTGAATTCACTGTTACTTTACAAAGGGAAACATTTCTCTAGACACTCTCCTGACACAAAATGAGTCTCTTTTCGTTCCACACGGGAAATCTTCTTTCTTGACCTTCGTCTTGTAGAATTGTGCGTTCCGTGTTAGTTTTCAAAAGGAAATGTTCTTAACAACATTCAGCTCTTGGTTCTTTGAATTCACTGTTACTTTACAAAGGGAAACATTTCTCTAGACACTCTCCTGACACAAAATGAGTCTCTTTTCGTTCCACACGGGAAATCTTCTTTCTTGACCTTCGTCTTGTAGAATTGTGCGTTCCGTGTTAGTTTTCAAAAGGAAATGTTCTTAACAACATTCAGCTCTTGGTTCTTTGAATTCACTGTTACTTTACAAAGGGAAACATTTCTCTAGACACTCTCCTGACACAAAATGAGTCTCTTTTCGTTCCACACGGGAAATCTTCTTTCTTGACCTTCGTCTTGTAGAATTGTGCGTTTCGTGTTAGTTTTCAAAAGGAAATGTTCTTAACAACATTCAGCTCTTGGTTCTTTGAATTCACTGTTACTTTACAAAGGGAAACATTTCTCTAGACACTCTCCTGACACAAAATGAGTCTCTTTTCGTTCCACACGGGAAATCTTCTTTCTTGACCTTCGTCTTGTAGAATTGTGCGTTCCGTGTTAGTTTTCAAAAGGAAATGTTCTTAACAACATTCAGCTCTTGGTTCTTTGAATTCACTGTTACTTTACAAAGGGAAACATTTCTCTAGACACTCTCCTGACACAAAATGAGTCTCTTTTCGTTCCACACGGGAAATCTTCTTTCTTGACCTTCGTCTTGTAGAATTGTGCGTTCCGTGTTAGTTTTCAAAAGGAAATGTTCTTAACAACATTCAGCTCTTGGTTCTTTGAATTCACTGTTACTTTACAAAGGGAAACATTTCTCTAGACACTCTCCTGACACAAAATGAGTCTCTTTTCGTTCCACACGGGAAATCTTCTTTCTTGACCTTCGTCTTGTAGAATTGTGCGTTTCGTGTTAGTTTTCAAAAGGAAATGTTCTTAACAACATTCAGCTCTTGGTTCTTTGAATTCACTGTTACTTTACAAAGGGAAACATTTCTCTAGACACTCTCCTGACACAAAATGAGTCTCTTTTCGTTCCACACGGGAAATCTTCTTTCTTGACCTTCGTCTTGTAGAATTGTGCGTTCCGTGTTAGTTTTCAAAAGGAAATGTTCTTAACAACATTCAGCTCTTGGTTCTTTGAATTCACTCTTACTTTACAAAGGGAAACATTTCTCTAGACACTCTCCTGACACAAAATGAGTCTCTTTTCGTTCCACACGGGAAATCTTCTTTCTTGACCTTCGTCTTGTAGAATTGTGCGTTTCGTGTTAGTTTTCAAAAGGAAATGTTCTTAACAACATTCAGCTCTTGGTTCTTTGAATTCACTGTTACTTTACAAAGGGAAACATTTCTCTAGACACTCTCCTGACACAAAATGAGTCTCTTTTCGTTCCACACGGGAAATCTTCTTTCTTGACCTTCGTCTTGTAGAATTGTGCGTTCCGTGTTAGTTTTCAAAAGGAAATGTTCTTAACAACATTCAGCTCTTGGTTCATTGAATTCACTGTTACTTTACAAAGGGAAACATTTCTCTAGACACTCTCCTGACACAAAATGAGTCTCTTTTCGTTCCACACGGGAAATCTTCTTTCTTGACCTTCGTCTTGTAGAATTGTGCGTTCCGTGTTAGTTTTCAAAAGGAAATGTTCTTAACAACATTCAGCTCTTGGTTCTTTGAATTCACTGTTACTTTACAAAGGGAAACATTTCTCTAGACACTCTCCAGACTCAAAATGAGTCTCTTTTCGTTCCACACGGGAAATCTTCTTTCTTGACCTTCGTCTTGTAGAATTGTGCGTTCCATGTTAGTTTTCAAAAGGAAATGTTCTTAACAACATTCAGCTCTTGGTTCTTTGAATTCACTGTTACTTTACAAAGGGAAACATTTCTCTAGACACTCTCCTGACACAAAATGAGTCTCTTTTCGTTCCACACGGGAAATCTTCTTTCTTGACCTTCGTCTTGTAGAATTGTGCGTTCGTGTTAGTTTTCAAAAGGAAATGTTCTTAACAACATTCAGCTCTTGGTTCTTTGAATTCACTGTTACTTTACAAAGGGAAACATTTCTCTAGACACTCTCCTGACACAAAATGAGTCTCTTTTCGTTCCACACGGGAAATCTTCTTTCTTGACCTTCGTCTTGTAGAATTGTGCGTTCCGTGTTAGTTTTCAAAAGGAAATGTTCTTAACAACATTCAGCTCTTGGTTCTTTGAATTCACTGTTACTTTACAAAGGGAAACATTTCTCTAGACACTCTCCTGACACAAAATGAGTCTCTTTTCGTTCCACACGGGAAATCTTCTTTCTTGACCTTCGTCTTGTAGAATTGTGCGTTCCGTGTTAGTTTTCAAAAGGAAATGTTCTTAACAACATTCAGCTCTTGGTTCTTTGAATTCACTGTTACTTTACAAAGGGAAACATTTCTCTAGACACTCTCCTGACACAAAATGAGTCTCTTTTCGTTCCACACGGGAAATCTTCTTTCTTGACCTTCGTCTTGTAGAATTGTGCGTTCCGTGTTAGTTTTCAAAAGGAAATGTTCTTAACAACATTCAGCTCTTGGTTCTTTGAATTCACTGTTACTTTACAAAGGGAAACATTTCTCTAGACACTCTCCTGACACAAAATGAGTCTCTTTTCGTTCCACACGGGAAATCTTCTTTCTTGACCTTCGTCTTGTAGAATTGTGCGTTTCGTGTTAGTTTTCAAAAGGAAATGTTCTTAACAACATTCAGCTCTTGGTTCTTTGAATTCACTCTTACTTTACAAAGGGAAACATTTCTCTAGACACTCTCCTGACACAAAATGAGTCTCTTTTCGTTCCACACGGGAAATCTTCTTTCTTGACCTTCGTCTTGTAGAATTGTGCGTTCCGTGTTAGTTTTCAAAAGGAAATGTTCTTAACAACATTCAGCTCTTGGTTCTTTGAATTCACTGTTACTTTACAAAGGGAAACATTTCTCTAGACACTCTCCTGACACAAAATGAGTCTCTTTTCGTTCCACACGGGAAATCTTCTTTCTTGACCTTCGTCTTGTAGAATTGTGCGTTCCGTGTTAGTTTTCAAAAGGAAATGTTCTTAACAACATTCAGCTCTTGGTTCTTTGAATTCACTGTTACTTTACAAAGGGAAACATTTCTCTAGACACTCTCCTGACACAAAATGAGTCTCTTTTCGTTCCACACGGGAAATCTTCTTTCTTGACCTTCGTCTTGTAGAATTGTGCGTTTCGTGTTAGTTTTCAAAAGGAAATGTTCTTAACAACATTCAGCTCTTGGTTCTTTGAATTCACTGTTACTTTACAAAGGGAAACATTTCTCTAGACACTCTCCTGACACAAAATGAGTCTCTTTTCGTTCCACACGGGAAATCTTCTTTCTTGACCTTCGTCTTGTAGAATTGTGCGTTCCATGTTAGTTTTCAAAAGGAAATGTTCTTAACAACATTCAGCTCTTGGTTCTTTGAATTCACTGTTACTTTACAAAGGAAAACATTTCTCTAGACACTCTCCTGACACAAAATGAGTCTCTTTTCGTTCCACACGGGAAATCTTCTTTCTTGACCTTCGTCTTGTAGAATTGTGCGTTCCGTGTTAGTTTTCAAAAGGAAATGCTCTTAACAACATTCAGCTCTTGGTTCTTTGAATTCACTGTTACTTTACAAAGGGAAACATTTCTCTAGACACTCTCCTGACACAAAATGAGTCTCTTTTCGTTCCACACGGGAAATCTTCTTTCTTGACCTTCGTCTTGTAGATTTGTGCGTTCCATGTTAGTTTTCAAAAGGAAATGTTCTTAACAACATTCAGCTCTTGGTTCTTTGAATTCACTGTTACTTTACAAAGGGAAACATTTCTCTAGACACTCTCCTGACACAAAATGAGTCTCTTTTCGTTCCACACGGGAAATCTTCTTTCTTGACCTTCGTCTTGTAGAATTGTGCGTTCCGTGTTAGTTTTCAAAAGGAAATGTTCTTAACAACATTCAGCTCTTGGTTCTTTGAATTCACTGTTACTTTACAAAGGGAAACATTTCTCTAGACACTCTCCTGACACAAAATGAGTCTCTTTTCGTTCCACACGGGAAATCTTCTTTCTTGACCCTCGTCTTGTAGAATTGTGCGTTCCTTGTTAGTTTTCAAAAGGAAATGTTCTTAACAATATTCAGCTCTTGGTTCTTTGAATTCACTGTTACTTTACAAAGGGAAACATTTCTCTAGACACTCTCCTGACACAAAATGAGTCTCTTTTCGTTCCACACGGGAAATCTTCTTTCTTGACCTTCGTCTTGTAGAATTGTGCGTTCCGTGTTAGTTTTCAAAAGGAAATGTTCTTAACAACATTCAGCTCTTGGTTCTTTGAATTCACTCTTACTTTACAAAGGGAAACATTTCTCTAGACACTCTCCTGACACAAAATGAGTCTCTTTTCGTTCCACACGGGAAATCTTCTTTCTTGACCTTCGTCTTGTAGAATTGTGCGTTCCGTGTTAGTTTTCAAAAGGAAATGTTCTTAACAACATTCAGCTCTTGGTTCTTTGAATTCACTGTTACTTTACAAAGGGAAACATTTCTCTAGACACTCTCCTGACACAAAATGAGTCTCTTTTCGTTCCACACGGGAAATCTTCTTTCTTGACCTTCGTCTTGTAGAATTGTGCGTTCGTGTTAGTTTTCAAAAGGAAATGTTCTTAACAACATTCAGCTCTTGGTTCTTTGAATTCACTGTTACTTTACACAGGAAAACGTTTCTCTAGACACTCTCCTGACACAAAATGAGTCTCTTTTCGTTCCACACGGGAAATCTTCTTTCTTGACCTTCGTCTTGTAGAATTGTGCGTTCCTTGTTAGTTTTCAAAAGGAAATGTTCTTAACAACATTCAGCTCTTGGTTCTTTGAATTCACTGTTACTTTACAAAGGGAAACATTTCTCTAGAC
Source organism: Jaculus jaculus (assembly GCF_020740685.1). NCBI lineage: Eukaryota > Metazoa > Chordata > Mammalia > Rodentia > Dipodidae > Jaculus > Jaculus jaculus. Next base: position 54,501 of record NW_025423413.1, read on the forward strand.
ACTCTCCTGACACAAAATGAGTCTCTTTTCGTTCCACACGGGAAATCTTCTTTCTTGACCTTCGTCTTGTAGAATTGTGCGTTCCGTGTTAGTTTTCAAAAGGAAATGTTCTTAACAACATTCAGCTCTTGGTTCTTTGAATTCACTGTTACTTTACAAAGGGAAACATTTCTCTAGACACTCTCCTGACACAAAATGAGTCTCTTTTCGTTCCACACGGGAAATCTTCTTTCTTGACCTTCGTCTTGTAGAATTGTGCGTTCGTGTTAGTTTTCAAAAGGAAATGTTCTTAACAACATTCAGCTCTTGGTTCTTTGAATTCACTGTTACTTTACAAAGGGAAACATTTCTCTAGACACTCTCCTGACACAAAATGAGTCTCTTTTCGTTCCACACGGGAAATCTTCTTTCTTGACCTTCGTCTTGTAGAATTGTGCGTTCCGTGTTAGTTTTCAAAAGGAAATGTTCTTAACAACATTCAGCTCTTGGTTCTTTGAATTCACTGTTACTTTACAAAGGGAAACTTCTCTAGACACTCTCCTGACACAAATTGAATCTCTTTTCGTTCCACACGGGAAATCTTCTTTCTTGACCTTCGTCTTGTAGAATTGTGCGTTCCGTGTTAGTTTTCAATAGGAAATATTCTTAACAACATTCAGCTCTTGGTTCATTGAATTCACTGTTACTTTACAAAGGGAAACATTTCTCTAGACACTCTCCTGACACAAAATGAGTCTCTTTTCGTTCCACACGGGAAATCTTCTTTCTTGACCTTCGTCTTGTAGAATTGTGCGTTCCGTGTTAGTTTTCAAAAGGAAATGTTCTTAACAACATTCAGCTCTTGGTTCTTTGAATTCACTGTTACTTTACAAAGGGAAACATTTCTCTAGACACTCTCCTGACACAAAATGAGTCTCTTTTCGTTCCACACGGGAAATCTTCTTTCTTGACCTTCGTCTTGTAGAATTGTGCGTTTCGTGTTAGTTTTCAAAAGGAAATGTTCTTAACAACATTCAGCTCTTGGTTCTTTGAATTCACTGTTACTTTACAAAGGGAAACATTTCTCTAGACACTCTCCTGACACAAAATGAGTCTCTTTTCGTTCCACACGGGAAATCTTCTTTCTTGACCCTCGTCTTGTAGAATTGTGCGTTCCATGTTAGTTTTCAAAAGGAAATGTTCTTAACAACATTCAGCTCTTGGTTCTTTGAATTCACTGTTACTTTACAAAGGGAAACTTCTCTAGACACTCTCCTGACACAAATTGAATCTCTTTTCGTTCCACACGGGAAATCTTCTTTCTTGACCTTCGTCTTGTAGAATTGTGCGTTCCATGTTAGTTTTCAAAAGGAAATGTTCTTAACAACATTCAGCTCTTGGTTCTTTGAATTCACTGTTACTTTACAAAGGGAAACATTTCTCTAGACACTCTCCTGACACAAAATGAGTCTCTTTTCGTTCCACACGGGAAATCTTCTTTCTTGACCTTCGTCTTGTAGAATTGTGCGTTCGTGTTAGTTTTCAAAAGGAAATGTTCTTAACAACATTCAGCTCTTGGTTCTTTGAATTTACTGTTACTTTACACAGGGAAACATTTCTCTAGACACTCTCCTGACACAAAATGAGTCTCTTTTCGTTCCACACGGGAAATCTTCTTTCTTGACCTTCGTCTTGTAGAATTGTGCGTTTCGTGTTTTTTTTTTCTTAACAACTCTTGTTCTTCTTCACTGTTACTTTACACTTTCTCTACACTCTCCCTGACCAAAATGAGTCTCTTTTCCCACACGGGAAATCTTCTCTTGACTTCTTTTTTAGAATTTGCGTCGTGTTAGTTTTCAAAAGGAAATGTTCTTAAGAACATTCACCTCTTGGTTCTTTGAATTCACTGTTACTATAGAAAGGAAACATTTCTCTAGACACTCTCCTGACACAAAATGAGTCTCTTTTCGTTCCACACGGGAAATCTTCTTTCTTGACCTTCGTCTTGTAGAATTGTGCGTTTCGTGTTAGTTTTCAAAAGGAAATGTTCTTAACAACATTCAGCTCTTGGTTCCTTGAATTCACTGTTACTTTACACAGGAAAACATTTCTCTAGACACTCTCCTGACACAAAATGAGTCTCTTTTCGTTCCACACGGGAAATCTTCTTTCTTGACCTTCGTCTTGTAGAATTGTGCGTTTCGTGTTAGTTTTCAAAAGGAAATGTTCTTAACAACATTCAGCTCTTGGTTCTTTGAATTCACTGTTACTTTACAAAGGGAAACATTTCTCTAGACACTCTCCTGACACAAAATGAGTCTCTTTTCGTTCCACACGGGAAATCTTCTTTCTTGACCTTCGTCTTGTAGAATTGTGCGTTTCGTGTTAGTTTTCAAAAGGAAATGTTCTTAACAACATTCAGCTCTTGGTTCTTTGAATTCACTGTTACTTTACAAGGGAAACATTTCTCTAGACACTCTCCTGACACAAAATGAGTCTCTTTTCGTTCCACACGGGAAATCTTCTTTCTTGACCCTCGGCTTGTAGAATTGAGGCTTCATGTTAATTTTGAATGGAAATCTTGTCAAAACCATTCAGCTCTTGGTTCTTTGAATTCACTGTTACTTTACAAAGGGAAACACTTCTCTAGACACTCTCCTGAAACAAAATGAGTCTCTTTTCGTTCCACAACGCCGGAAATCTTCTTTCTTGACCCTCGTCTTGTAGAATTGTGCAGTTCACGTGTTAGCTTTTCAAAAGGAATGCTCTTAACAACATTCAGCTCTTGGTTCTTTGAATTCACTGTTACTTTACAAAGGGAAACATTTCTCTAGACACTCTCCTGACACAAAAATGAGCCTTTTCGTTCACACCGGGAACTTCTTCTTTCTGACCTTCGTCTTGTAGAATTGTGCGTTCCGTGTTAGTTTTCAAAAGGAAATGTTCTTAACAATATTCAGCTCTTGGTTCATTGTATTCACTGTTAGTTTACAAAGTGAAACACTTCTCTAGACACACTCCTGACACAAAATGAGTCTCTTTTCGTTCCACACGGGAAATCTTCTTTCTTGACCTTCGTCTTGTAGAATTGTGCGTTTCGTGTTAGTTTTCAAAAGGAAAATTTCTTAACAACATTCAGCTCTTGGTTCTTTGAATTCACTGTTACTTTACAAAGGGAAACATTTCTCTAGACACTCTCCTGACACAAAATGAGTCTCTTTTCGTTCCACACGGGAAATCTTCTTTCTTGACCTTCGTCTTGTAGAATTGTGCGTTCCGTGTTAGTTTTCAAAAGGAAATGTTCTTAACAACATTCAGCTCTTGGTTCTTTGAATTCACTGTTACTTTACAAGGAAAACATTTCTCTAGACACTCTCCTGACACAAAATGAGTCTCTTTTCGTTCCACACGGGAAATCTTCTTTCTTGACCTTCGTCTTGTAGAATTGTGCGTTTCGTGTTAGTTTTCAAAAGGAAATGTTCTTAACAACATTCAGCTCTTGGTTCTTTGAATTCACTGTTACTTTACAAAGGAAAACATTTCTCTAGACACTCTCCTGACACAAAATGAGTCTCTTTTCGTTCCACACGGGAAATCTTCTTTCTTGACCTTCGTCTTGTAGAATTGTGCGTTTCGTGTTAGTTTTCAAAAGGAAATGTTCTTAACAACATTCAGCTCTTGGTTCTTTGAATTCACTGTTACTTTACAAAGGGAAACATTTCTCTAGACACTCTCCTGACACAAAATGAGTCTCTTTTCGTTCCACACGGGAAATCTTCTTTCTTGACCTTCGTCTTGTAGAATTGTGCGTTTCGTGTTAGTTTTCAAAAGGAAATGTTCTTAACAACATTCAGCTCTTGGTTCTTTGAATTCACTGTTACTTTACAAAGGAAAACATTTCTCTAGACACTCTCCTGACACAAAATGAGTCTCTTTTCGTTCACACGGGAAATCTTCTTTCTTGACCTTCGTCTTGTAGAATTGTGCGTTTCGTGTTAGTTTTCAAAAGGAATGTTCTTAACAACATTCAGCTCTTGGTTCTTTGAATTCACTGTTACTTTACAAAGGGAAACATTTCTCTAGACACTCTCCTGACACAAAATGAGTCTCTTTTCGTTCCACACGGGAAATCTTCTTTCTTGACCTTCGTCTTGTAGAATTGTGCGTTTCGTGTTAGTTTTCAAAAGGAAATGTTCTTAACAACATTCAGCTCTTGGTTCTTTGAATTCACTGTTACTTTACAAAGGGAAACATTTCTCTAGACACTCTCCTGACACAAAATGAGTCTCTTTTCGTTCCACACGGGAAATCTTCTTTCTTGACCTTCGTCTTGTAGAATTGTGCGTTCCGTGTTAGTTTTCAAAAGGAAATGTTCTTAACAACATTCAGCTCTTGGTTCTTTGAATTCACTGTTACTTTACAAAGGGAAACATTCTCTAGACACTCTCCTGACACAAAATGAGTCTCTTTTCGTTCCACACGGGAAATCTTCTTTCTTGACCTTCGTCTTGTAGAATTGTGCGTTAGCTGTTAGTTTTCAAAAGGAATATGCTCTTAACAACATTCAGCTCTTGGTTCTTCTGAATTCACTGTTACTTTACAAAGGGAAAACATTCTCTAGACACTCATCCAGACACAAAATGAGTCCTCTTTCGTTCCACACGTGGAATTCTTCTTTCGTGGTCCATCGTCCTTGTAGAATTGTGTCGATACATGTTTGTCTTCATAAGGAAAGCTCTTAACAACATTCAGCTCTTGGTTTCTTTGAACTTCACTTGTATACTTTATCAAAGGGAAACTATTTCTCAACTGACACTCTCCAGCACTAAATGAGTCCGCCTTTTCGTTCCACACGGGAAATCTTCTCTTCTTGACCTGTCGTCCTTGTAAGAATTGCGTAGTTCGTGTATAGTTTTCTAAAGGAAATGCTCTTAACAACGTTCAGCCTCTTGGTTCTTTGAATTCACTGTTACTTTACACAGGGAAAACGTTTCTCTAGGACACTCTCCCTGGACACAAAATGAGTCTCTTTTCGTTCAGGCTACGGATATCTTCTTCTTGACCTTCGTCTTGTAGAATTGTGCGTTTCGCCTGTTAGTTTTCAAAAGGAAATGCTCTTAACAACATTCAGCTCTTTCGTTCTTTGAATTTCACTGTTACTTTACAAAGGGAAACATTTCTCTAGACACTCTCCTGAGCACAAAATGAGTCTCTTTCGTTCCACACAGGGAAATCTTCTTTCTGAACCCTGTCTTGTAGAATTGTGCGTTTCGTGTGTAGTTTTCAAAAGGAAATGCTCTTAACAACATTCAGCTCTTGGTTCTTTGAATTCACTGTTACTTTACAAAGGGAAACATTTCTCTAGACACTCTACTGACACAAAATGAGTCTCTTTTCGTTCCACACGGGAAATCTTCTTTCTTTACCTTCGTCTTGTAGAATTGTGCGTTCCCTGTTAGTTTTCAAATAGAAATGAGTACTTAACAACATCTTCAGCTCTTGGTTCTTGAATTCACTGTTACTTTACAAAGGGAAACACTTCTCTAGACACTCTCCTGACAACAAAATGAGTCTCTTTTCGTTCCACACGGGAAATCTTCTTTCTTGACCTTCGTCATTTGAATTGTGCGTTCCGTGTTAGTTTTCAAAAGGAAATGTTCTTAACAACATTCAGCTCTTGGTTTCTTTGAATTCACTGTTACTTTACAAAAGGAAACACTTCTCTAGACACTCTCCTGACACAAAATGAGTCTCTTTCGTTCCACACAGGAAATCTTCTTTCTTGTACCTCGTCTTGTAGAATTGTGCGTTACGTGTTAGTTTTCAAAAGGAAATGCTCTTACAACATTCAGCTCTTGCTTCATTGAATTCAAGGTTACTTTACAAAGGGAAACACTTCTCTAGACACTCTCCTGACACAAAATGAGTCTCTTTTCGTTCCACACGGGAAATCTTCTTTCTTGACCTTCGTCTTGTAGAATTGTGCGTTCCCGTGTTAGTTTTCAAAAGGAAATGCTCTTAACCAACATTCAGCTCTTGGTTCTTTGAATTTACTGTTACTTTACACAGGAAAACATTTCTCTAGACACTCTCCTGACACAAAATGAGTCTCTTTTCGTTCCACACGGGAAATCTTCTTTCTTGACCTTCGTCTTGTAGAATTGTGCGTTCCGTGTTAGTTTTCAAAAGGAAATGTTCTTAACAACATTCAGCTCTTGGTTCTTTGAATTTCCTGTTACTTTACAAAGGAAACATTTCTCTAGACACTCTCCTGACACAAAATGAGTCTCTTTTCGTTCCACACGGGAAATCTTCTTTCTTGACCCTCGTCTTGTAGAATTGTGAGTTCGTGTTATTTTTCAAAAGGAAATGTTCATAACAATATTCAGCTCTTGGTTCTTTGAATTCACTGTTACTTTACAAAGGGAAACATTTCTCTAGACACTCTCCTGACACAAAAAGAGTCTCTTTTCGTTCCACACGGGAAATCTTCTTTCTTGACCTTCGTCTTGTAGAATTGTGCGTTTCGTGTTAGTTTTCAAAAGGAAATGTTCTTAACAACATTCAGCTCTTGGTTCTTTGAATTCACTGTTACTTTACAAAGGGAAACATTTCTCTAGACACTCTCCTGACACAAAATGAGTCTCTTTTCGTTCCACACGGGAAATCTTCTTTCTTGACCTTCGTCTTGTAGAATTGTGCGTTTCGTGTTAGTTTTCAAAAGGAAATGTTCTTAACAACATTCAGCTCTTGGTTCTTTGAATTCACTGTTACTTTACAAAGGGAAACATTTCTCTAGACACTCTCCTGACACAAAATGAGTCTCTTTTCGTTCCACACGGGAAATCTTCTTTCTTGACCTTCGTCTTGTAGAATTGTGCGTTTCGTGTTAGTTTTCAAAAGGAAATGTTCTTAACAACATTCAGCTCTTGGTTCTTTGAATTCACTGTTACTTTACAAAGGGAAACATTTCTCTAGACACTCTCCTGACACAAAATGAGTCTCTTTTCGTTCCACACGGGAAATCTTCTTTCTTGACCTTCGTATTCTAGAATTGTGCGTTTCCTGTTAGTTTTCAAAAGGAAATGCTCTTAACAACATTCAGCTCTTGGTTCTTTGAATTCACTGTTACTTCACAAGGGGAAACACTTCTCTAGACACTCTCCTGACACAAATGAGTCTCTTTTCGTTCCACACGGGAAATCTTCTTTCTTGGACCTTCGTCTTGTAGAATTGTGCGTTCCGTGTTAGTTTTCAAAAGGGAAATGTTCTTAACAACATTCAGCTCTTGGTTCTTTGAATTCACCTGTTACTTTTACAAAGGGGAAACATTTCTCTAGAACACTCTCCCTGACACAAATGAGTCTCTTTCGTTCCACACGGGGAAATCTCTTTCTTGACCTTCGTCTTGTAGAATTGTTGCGTTTCCGTGTTAGTTTTCAAAAGGAAATGATCTTAACAACATTCAGCTCTTGGTTCTTGAATTCACTGTTACTTTACACGGGAAACACTTCTCTAGGACACTCTCCTGACACAAATGAGTCTCTTTCGTTCCACACTGGAAATCTTCTTTCTTGACCTTCGTCTTGTAGAAATTGTGCGTTCGTGTTAGTTTCAAAAGGAAATGCTCTTAGCAACATTCAGTCTCTTCGTTCTTTGAATTCACTTTTACTTTTTACAAAGGGAAAAACACTTTCTCTAGACCACTCTCTCTGACACAAAATGAGTCTCTGTTTCGTTCCGACCACGGGAAATCTTCTTTCTTGTACCTTCGTCTTGTAGAATTGTGCGTTCCTGTTAGCTTTCAAAAGGAAATGCTCTTAACAACATTTCCCCCCCAGGGGCTTTTGGTTCTTTGATTTCACTGTTACTTTACAAAGGGAAAACATTTCTCTAGACTCGTCTCCTGACACAAAATGAGTCTCTTTCGTTCCACACAGGGATATCTTCTTCTTGTCCCTCGCTTGTAGAATTGTGCGTTCCGTGTTAGCTTTCAAAAGGAAATGCTCCTTAACAACATTCAGCTCTTGGTTCTTTGAATTCACTGTTAGCTTTTACAAAGGGAAACACTTTCTCTAGACACTCTCTCTGACACAAAATGAGTCTCTTTCGTTCCACACGGGAAATCTTCTTTCTTGACCTTCGTCTTGTAGAAGTGTGCGTTCCTGTTAGTTTTCAAAAAGGAAATGCTCTTAACAACATTCAGCTCTTGGTTCTTTGAATTCACTGTTACTTTACAAAGGGAAACATTTCTCTAGACACTCTCCTGACACAAAATGAGTGTCTTTTCATTCCACACGGGAAATCTTTCTTTACCTTAGTTTTGTAGAATTGTGCGTTCCGTGTTTGTTTTCAAAAGGAAATGTTCTTAACAAGAATCAGCTCTTGGTTCATTTGAATTCACTGTTTACTTTACACAGGGAAACAATTCTCTAGACTCTCTCCTGACACAAAATGAGTCTCTTTTCGTTCCACCACGGGAAATCTTCTTTCTTGACGCTTCTCCCATAGAATTGTGCGTTCCGTGTTAGTTTTCAAAAGGAAATGTTCTTAACAACATTCAGGTCTTGGTTCTTTGAATTCACTGTTACTTTACAAAGGGAAACATTTCTCTAGACACTGTCCTGACACAAAATGAGTCTCTTTTCGTTCCACACGGGAAATCTTCTTTCTTGACCTTCGTCTTGTAGAATTGTGCGTTTCCTGTTAGTTTTCAAAAGAAAATGCTCTTAACAACATTCAGCTCTTGTTCTTTGAATTCACTGTTACTTTACAAAGGGAAACACTTCTCTAGACACTCTCCTGACACAAAATGAGTCTCTTTTCGTTCCACACGGGAAATCTTCTTTCTTGACCTTCGTCTTGTAGAATTGTGCGTTACGTGTTAGTTTTCAAAAGGAAATGCTCTTAACAACATTAGCTCTCTGGTTCTTTGAATTCACTGTTACTTTACAAAGGAAACATTTCTCCTAGACACTCTCCTGACACAAAATGAGTCTCTTTTCGTTCCACACGGGAAATCTTCTTTCTTGTCCTTCGTCTTGTAGAATTGTGCGTTTCGTGTTAGTTTTCAAAAGGAAATGCTCTTAACAACATTCAGCTCTTCGTTCTTTGAATTCACTGTTACTTTACAAAGGGAAACACTTCTCTAGACACTCTCCTGTCACAAAAGAGTCTCTTTTCGTTCCCACACGGGAAATCTTCTTTCTTGACCTTCGTCTTGTAGAATTGTGCGTTCCCGTTAGTTTCAAAAGGAAATGCTCTTAACAGACATTCAGCTCTTTGGATCTGTGAATTCACTGTTACTTTACACAGTGAAACATTTCTCCTAGAACTCTCTCCTGACACAAAATGAGTCTCTTTTCGTTCCACACGGGAAATCTTCTTTCTTGAACTTCGTCTTGTAGAAATGTGCGTTTCGTGTTAGTTTTCAAAAGGAAATGCTCTTAACAACATTCAGCTCTTGGTTCTTTGAATTCACTGTTACTTTACAAAGGGAAACACTTCTCTAGGCACTCTCCTGACACAAAATGAGTCTCTTTTCGTTCCACACGGGAAATCTTCTTTCTTGACCTTCGTCTTGTAGAATTGTGCGTTTCGTGTTAGTTTTCAAAAGGAAATGCTCTTAACAACATTCAGCTCTTGGTTCTTTGAATTCACTGTTACTTTACAAAGGGAAACATTTCTCTAGACACTCTCCTGACACAAAATGAGTCTCTTTTCGTTCCACACGGGAAATCTTCTTTCTTGACCTTCGTCTTGTAGAATTGTGCATTTCGTGTTAGTTTTCAAAAGGAAATGCTCTTAACAACATTCAGCTCTTGGTTCTTTGAATTCACTGTTACTTTACAAAGGGAAACATTTCTCTAGACACTCTCCTGACACAAATGAGTCTCTTTTCGTTCCACACGGGAAATCTTCTTTCTTGACCTTCGTCTTGTAGAATGTGCGTTTCGTGTTAGTTTTCAAAAGGAAATGCTCTTAACAACATTCAGCTCTTGTTTCTTTGAATTCACTGTTACTTTACAAAGGGAAACATTTCTCTAGACACTCTCCTGACACAAATGAGTCTCTTTTCGTTCCACACGGGAAATCTTCTTTCTTGACCCTCGTCTTGTAGAATTGTGCGTTTCGTGTTAGTTTTCAAAAGGAAATGCTCTTAACAACATTCAGCTCTTGGTTCTTTGAATTCACTGTTACTTTACAAAGGGAAACATTTCTCTAGACTCTCTCCTGACACAAAATGAGTCTCTTTTCGTTCCACACGGGAAATCTTCTTTCTTGACCTCGTCTTGTAGAATTGTGCGTTACGTGTTAGTTTTCAAAGGAAATGCTCTTAACAACATTCAGCTCTTGGTTCTTTGAATTCACTGTTACTTTACAAAGGGAAACATTTCTCTAGACACTCTCCTGACACAAAATGAGTCTCTTTTCGTTCCACACGGGAAATCTTCTTTCTTGACCTTCGTCTTGTAGAATTGTGCGTTCCCTGTTAGTTTTCAAAAGGAAATGTTCTTAACAACATTCAGCTCTTGGTTCTTTGAATTCACTGTTACTTTACAAAGGGAAACATTTCTCTAGTACTCTCTCCTGACACAAAATGAGTGTCCTTTTCGTTCCACACGGGAAAATCTTCTTGTCTGAACTTCGTCTTGTAGAATTGGGCGTTTCCGTGTTAAGTTTTCAAAGGAAATGCTCTTAACAACATTCAGCTCTTGTTCTTTGAATTCACTCTTACTTTACCAAGGGAAACATTTCTCTAGACACTCTCCTGACAACTCTACACACTCTCCTGACACAAAATGAGTCTCTTTCGTTCACACACGGGAAATCTTCTTTTCTTGACCTTCGTCTTGTAGAATTGTGCCTTTCCTGTTAGTTTTCAAAAGAAATGTTCTTAACAACATTCAGGTCTTGGTTCTTTGAATTCACTGTTACTTTACAAAGGGAAACACTTCTCTAGACACTCTCCTGACACAAAATGAGTCTCTTTTCGTTCCACACGGGAAATCTTCTTTCTTGACCTTGTCTTGTAGAATTGTGCGTTCGTGTTAGTTTTCAAAAAGGAAATGTTCTAACAACATTCAGCTCTTGTTCTTTGAATATCACTGTTACTTACAAAGGGAAACACTCTCTATACACTCTCCTGACACAAATGAGTCTCTTTTCGTTCCACACGGGAAATCTTCTTTCTTGACCTTCGTCTTGTAGAATTGTGCGGTCCCTGTTAGTTTTCAAAAGGAAATGCTCTTAACAACATTCAGCTCTTTGGTTCTTTGAATTCACTGTTACTTTACACATGGAAACATTTCTCTAGACTCTCTCCTGACACATAATGAGTGCTCTTTTCGTTCCACACGGGCAATCTTCTTTCTTGACCCTTCGTCTTTAGAATTGTGCGTTTCCTGTTAGTTTTCAAAAGGAAATGCTACTTAACAACATTTCAGCTTTGGTTCTTTGAATTCACTGTAACTTTACAAAGGGAAACATTTCTCTAGACACTCTCCTGACACAAAAGGAGCCCCTTTAGTTCCACACGGGAAATCTTCTTTCTTGACCTTTCGTCTTGTAGAAATTGTGTGTTTCCGTGTTAGTTTTCAAAAGGAAATGCTCTTAACAACATTCAGCTCTTGTAGTTCTTTGAATTCACTGATACTTTACAAAGGGAAACATTTTCTAGACACTCTCCTGACACAAATGAGTCTCTTTTCGTTCCACATCGGGGAAATCTTCTTTCTTGATCTTCGTCTTGTAGAATTGAGGCGTTTCCATGTTTAGTTTTCAAAAGGAACTTGCTCTTAACAACATTCAGCTCTTAGTTCTTTGAATTCACTGTTACTTTACAAAGGGAAACACTTCTCTAGACACTCTCCTGACACAAAATGAGTCTCTTTTCGTTCCACACGGGAAATCTTCTTTCTTGACCTTCGTCTTGTAGAATTGTGCATTCCCTGTTAGTTTTCAAAAGGAAATGCTCTTAACAACATTCAGCTCTTGGTTCTTTGAATTCACTGTTACTTAACACAGGGAAACATTTCTCTAGACTCTCTCCTGACACAAAATGAGTCTCCTTTCGTTCCACACGGGAAATCTTCTTTCTTGACCTTCGTCTTGTAGAATTGTGCGTTCCGTGTTAGTTTTCAAAAGGAAATGTTCTTAACAACATTCAGCTCTTGGTTCTTTGAATTCACTGTTACTTTACAAAGGGAAACATTTCTCTAGACACTCTCCTGACACAAAATGAGTCTCTTTTCGTTCCACACGGGAAATCTTCTTTCTTGACCTTCGTCTTGTAGAATTGTGCGTTTCGTGTTAGTTTTCAAAAGGAAATGTTCTTAACAACATTCAGCTCTTGGTTCTTTGAATTCACTGTTACTTTACAAAGGGAAACATTTCTCTAGACACTCTCCTGACACAAAATGAGTCTCTTTTCGTTCCACACGGGAAATCTTCTTTCTTGACCTTCGTCTTGTAGAATTGTGCGTTTCGTGTTAGTTTTCAAAAGGAAATGTTCTTAACAACATTCAGCTCTTGGTTCTTTGAATTCACTGTTACTTTACAAAGGAAAACATTTCTCTAGACACTCTCCTGACACAAAATGAGTCTCTTTTCGTTCCACACTGGAAATCTTCTTTCTTGACCTTCGTCTTGTAGAATTGTGCGTTCCCTGTTAGTTTTCAAAAGGAAATGCTCTTAACAACATTCAGCTCTTGGTTCTTTGAATTCACTGTTACTTTACAAAGGGAAACATTTCTCTAGACACTCTCCTGACACAAAATGAGTCTCTTTTCGTTCCACACGGGAAATCTTCTTTCTTGATCTTCGTCTTGTAGAATTGTGCGTTCCCTGTTAGTTTTCAAAAGGAAATGCTCTTAACAACATTCAGCTCTTGGTTCTTTTGAATTTCACTGTTACTTTACAAAGGGAAACATTCTCCTAGACACTCTTCACTGACACAAAATGAGTCTCTTTTCGTTCCACACGGGAAATCTTCTTTCTTGACCTTCGTCTTCTAGAATTGTGCGTTCCGTGTTAGTTTTCAAAAGGAAATGCTCTTAACAACATGTCAGCTCTTGGTTCTTTGAATTTCACTGTTACTTTACACAGGGAAACATTTCTCTTAGACACTCTTCTGACACAAAAAGTAGTCTCCCTTTCGTTCCACCGGGATATCTTCTTTCTGGGTACCCGCGTCTTGTAGGAATTGTGCGTTTCTTGTTAGTTTTCAAAGGTAAATGTTCTAAACAACCATTCAGTCTTGGTTCTTCTTTGAATTCACTGTTACTTTACAAAGGGAATACACTTCTCACTAGACTACTTCCTCCTGACACAAAAAGAGTCTCTTTTTCGTTCCCACAACGGGAAAATCTTCTTTCTTGTCCCTTTTGTGTCTTGTAGAATTGTTGCGTTACGTGTTAGCTTTTCAAAAAGGAAATGCTGCTTAACCACATTCAGCTCTTGTTCCTGTGAAATCACTGTTGATTTACTAGAGGGAAACACTTTCTCTAGACACTCTTCCTGGACACAAATGAGTGCTCTTCTCTTTCCACAAGGGAAATCTTTCTTGCATGATCCTCGTCTTCTAGAATTGTGCGTTCCATGTTAGTTTTCATAAGGAAATGCTGTTAACAACATTCACGCTTCTGTTCTTTGAATTCACTGTTACTTTACACAGGAAAACATTTCTCTAGACACTCTCCTGACACAAAATGAGTCTCTTTTCGTTCCACACGGGAAATCTTCTTTCTTGTCCCTCGTCTTGTAGAATTGTGCGTTACGTGTTAGCTTTCAAAAAAAATGCTCTTAACAACATTCAGCTCTTGGTTCTTTGAATTCACTGTTACTTTACAAAGGGAAACACTTCTCTAGACACTCTCCTGACACAAATGAGTCTCTTTTCGTTCCACACGGGAAATCTTCTTTCTTGACCTTCGTCTTGTAGAATTGTGCGTCCCCGTGTTAGTTTTCAAAAGGAAATGCTCTTAACAACATTCAGCTCTTGTGTCTTTGAATTCACTGTTACTTTACAAAGGGAAACATTTCTCTAGACACTCTCCTGACACAAAATGAGTCTCTTTTCGTTCCACACGGGAAATCTTCTGTCTTGATCTTCGTCTTCTAGAATTGTGTGTCCGTGTTATTTTCAAAAGGAAATGTTCTTAAAAACATTCAGCTCTTGGTTTTTGAATTCACTGTTACTTTACAAAGGAAACACTTCTCTAGACACTCTCTCCTGACACAAATGAGTCTCTTTTCGTTCCACACGGGAATCTCTCTTTCTTGACCTTCGTCTTGTAGAATTGTGCGTTCTCCCTGTTAGTTTTCAAAAGGAAATGCTCTTAACAACATTCAAGCTCTTGGTTCTTTGAATTCACTGTTACTCTTACAAAGGGAAACATTTCTCTAGACACTCTCGCTGACACAAAATGAGTCTCCTTTCGTTCCCACGGGAAATCTTCATGTCTTGACCTTCGTCTTGTAGAATTGTGCCGTTCCGTGTTAGTTTTCAAAGAAATGTCTTAACAACATTCAGCTCTTGGTTCTTTGAATTTCACTGTTACTTTACAAAGGAAAACTTTCTCAGACACTCTCACTGACACAAAATGAGTCTCAATTTCGTTCCACACGGAAATCTTCTTTCTTGACCTTCGTCTTGTAGAATTGTGCGTTTCGTGTTAGTTTTCAAAAGGAAATGCTCTTAACAACATTCAGCTCTTGGTTCTTTGAATTCACTGTTACTTTACAAAGGAAACACTTCTCTAGACACTCTCCTGACACAAATGAGTCTCTTTCGTTCCACAGGGAAATCTTCTTTCTTGACCTTCGTCTTGTAGAATTGTGCGTTTCGTGTTAGTTTTCAAAAGGAAATGTTCTTAA